>NW_004440113.1:58738-140331 GCF_000330505.1 Entamoeba invadens IP1
TCTTACATTCAACTTGCACTTCATTCCACTCCGCTCGATGAGCCAAACCAACAACCCATTCTTTAAGACTTCAATATTTTGGAAGCTCTGTTGTGTGTATGACCACATAGTTGTTCACACCCTCATTCGGTACTGCTCGACCACTTCGAACGAGTTTTGGGACGCTCTCCGAGACATCCTTGATGCCTCTGGGATATTATATTCTGTCCTTGCCGATGAGCTCCGCGAGGAGGTGATGAACACCAGTTTGTTACTTGTCATGTCCATCACAAAGTATTAAAACATTAGAAGAGCCTCACACACTCTTTCGAGTCAACTCGGGTCCAACGTCACTCCTGTCTTCAGTTTTTAGAAAGGAAATGGCTTCTCTAATGGAGAGACATGTCAACCCGATCATTCACTCGTGTAACACAGACGACATCCAATTGGATTCTCCAGACGAACATGTGAGAACAAAGTCTATAGACACAGTGACGAAATATATTAACATCCACATCACTCGATTCCAACAGATGGCGTCTGAGATCCCGGAAAACCTCCGATCGATATTTGGAATCGTTCGTGACACCGTCGACGAGATCTTCCCCGACTCCGGCGTGTCGACACAGATCCTCTCTGCGTTATTCTTTCATAAAATTATTACTCCTGCTATTATCACTCCAACAAAGTTCTGTTCTTCAATTTCTACACCAACAGACAAGGGAAGACAAACACTCATGCTTTTGTCTAAAATATACCAAACCTTCGTCAATCAAAGCGACGAGCCATTTCCAAAGGAAATTAACTTACACGTGTTCAACGATGCTATTGTCTCGGAATATAAAAGAGTACATGATATGCTCGACTTGTTGAGTTCGTCGACTACGCTTCCAGAATATCACTTCAATAAGGTCGTTTCAAGTCAACTTCTGTTGAGAAGAGTACCTCCTATCATCACTTCATTGGAATCATTGAAGCCTGCAGCAGTCTCTGCAATCATTCAGCCGTTCATAGACACCGGATTTAAAAACCTTGCAGAGAACTTACTTGCACTGACAAACATCAACATCTATCAAAAGGACTTGGCCAAATTGGATTTGAAAAAGCCAAAAGATGTTGGGATTTTTTATGATGAAAGTGAAGAACTGTGTTATACTGCGGTGATTAGAGGATACGAAGATACCGTTAATATGTACCAAAAAAAGATCAATAAACTGACAGAGGAGATATTCAAGCTCAACCAAGTCATTGAAAGACTTGACGCTCCTATTGAGCCAAAGTCGCTTGTTAATATGAACACCTCGCCCTCGTTGACTCCACGAAAAGAAGAAAAAGAGAGTACCAAGACCGTGAATATTCAAGAGTTCTATATATCTGAGAAGATCCCTGATGAGATCAGATGTCGATTAATAACTTTGACAAGTAAAGAGAACCAAATCTACGACTTTATTACTAAGAGTGAAAGTACAACTGTTCTTGGGAAGTGCGAGAAGTTCCTTGGCGTTTACCAGAAAGCTTCGAAATGCAAAATAGAAGATGACGCACCAAAGATCTCTCAAAAAGATAAGGATAAAGAGATTAAAGATAAGGACAAAAAGGACAAGGAGAAAGCCGTTGCCAAAAATAAAAAGACGTGTCTTGGGATATTGAAGGAAGCACACGACAACAGAGAAGCGTTAATGAGTCATCTTGAAGATACTAAACTCACTCAGAGAATCGTTGCACTCACTGGTATTTTGGACGACATTATCTTCATCTTTAACTGACTTATTTAAGTGCTCTTGAGTGTCTGTTATGTGATGACACCAAATACTATTGTTAATAGTTTTTTTATTTATTCTAATAGAATTGCAAATAACAAATCAATTTTTATCATTTTAATAGTATTTTTAATTATAAAAATAATAAAATAGCACTAATTAAATTTTTATTTAATTAGAACAAGAAAAAGTAAAGAACAATGAGTTCAAATGGAATGAGCGATCTCAACGCTTCAATAGCAAGCGCTCTTTCGGCGATTAGTGCAAACAATGCTGCAACATCTGCAACTTCAAGCTCTTTATCTTCAGGGCTACTCGGATCCATTTCTAACAACCTCTTTTCTGGCTCTTCTAGTATCGGAGGAGGGATAGGAGCACCTTCAACTTCAACAACTCAACCAAAAGAAAGTGTCCATGGAAAAGACCCGATTGGGTCATTTTCAAGTGCGGATTTGAATTTAATCAGCTCGTTTTTGAAACAGAAAGCGTCTGAAAATCACTACAAGACTAAAATTGATTTGTCGATGACGAGCGAAGTTCGAAAGCAGTTCAACGACCTTGTAAATGTTTGTTTCAAGACGATTTATCACTGTTGTATTATAAAGAGTATATCCAAAGAACAGGGTACTTAATAATAGGGTGCAAGATGCCTCGAGGCGGAGTGTAGAAACACTATGAAATTACTTAACAACTTATTGGATAAATCAGTGACGACTTCACAATTGTTACAAAGACAAGTAGGGTCTCAGTGCGTATACGCAGACCCTTTCCTCGCTTTTAAATATCAAGACTACAAACAACAAGTTGACGGACTCATTAATCAGATCGAAGCTACATATCAAAGCTGCGCACAAACAGAGTCCGATAACAACTACGACCGTTTGTTAATATAGTTCATGTTCTAATAAAAATACTATAAATTTGTTCGAAGTAAACTTACCACACAGATATCAAGAATGTGTTTGAGACAAATGCATCGGCTTTGAACTACTTAAACAAGGCTGTACATGCGATCAGAGCAGAGATTAATTCTTCAATGACTAGTGTAAGCAGAGCAATGGAGACTGATTGATTTGTTACGTTTATAGTTAATTGAATTATACAATTTTAATATAGATGTATATATTATATCAATATAATTTATAAATTATATCTCTCAAATATAAATTATCATATTTGAGAGATTTTTGTGTTGAGAAAGGCAAAGAATAGGAATTGACTAAACTAATGAAAGATACAAAAAGCAGTTGACGATTGTAGTTTACTAAAAAAATGAGTTGTTGTCAAATAGATCTCCTTCATCTTTTGTTTATTGTCAGTAAAAGGAAATGAACTATATTTGTTTTTCATTATTTTTATTATTGAATTGTTGGATTAAATTAAAAATGAAATAAAATGAATAATTTTTAGATTTAAATAATTAATTTTGTTTTTATAATCAAAAATTGGTACGAATAAAGAATTAACAAAGTTAATTGAAAAAGTGTAAAAATAGATTATTTTATTAATAAGAATAATCCCGAATTTTTCAATCAAAAAAACACCAAAATCCAATATTTGTATCAATAAACGAAAGTACCCGGAATTCAGTATCGAATTGGCTAAAAAAAATTCTAACAATTGATTTCGTTTTTAAAAAAGAATCAATTTTTAGCATAACAAAATAATTCAATCATTTAAACAAAACTGAGAATGGTCATGTAAAGATGAATCATTTGCGAAACTCATTCACATCCGAATTCTCTCAACAACTTTCTCCAAGAATTGTCGTTCACCAAATTATCCCTTCGTGGTCTGAACCAGAATTATTTAGTCTCTATCGATCTGAGGTGTTGACTACTTCTCAAGACACATACTCTGAACACAGTAGAGTATACATCGAAAGATCACTTGCTCCACCACTTATTGATTAGATTCTATTTGATTTACTATATATCTGTTCTAATTTATTTTAATTACATTTTATTATTGTTTGATAGTATTTACATATATTTTTTTTAATTTTTAATAGTTATTAAAGTTATACAAATTGCTATGATATTTTCATTTAATTATAATTAAGTTATTTTGATATGTTATTATATCATGACTAATTTGTTTACAATAAAAATATTATAATTTTTAAACAAAATTAATTTTATTATTATTAAAAATAAAAAAAATAATGAGGAATTACTCATAACAAAATAATGACAATATAATATTAAACTATTATAATAAAAACAATTAACAACTTTTTCAACCAAAATAAAAAATCACAAAAAAAATAAGACAAAATATTAACAATTAATAGATTAATTATTATCAAACATAACACATCAAAGAAAAAGATACTAAACAATAAAAAAAGCCGAGTCAATCCCATAAATATACCAATTTAAATCAATTAAAAAATATATTATAAAAAAACTATACCAAATGACCAATGAAAAGAGACGAACTAGAAAACATCGATTGACAGAATCAATAGTCATGGGTGCATTTGACGACAAACAAACACTCTTAAGCTCTCTAAACCGAATTGGGCTTGTGATAACAGCAATTGTGTTTGCGTTTTTAGCGATTGCTTTGACCGTTATCTCAACTGCATTTACTTCAACACTGACAACCACCAGCACAAATTATTGGCAATGTCTGAACCAAACCTCTTTTAACCGTTCTGTATGCACACAAGGGGTCGATCCATTCCCATCGGGGCCTGAACAAGCGTTCATTCCTTCTAAAGTAGTTATAGGAAGACTCGCTCGACTGAATTATAAAATGTTTATATCATTAAGTGCATCGATTCCTACCCCTTTAACTGAAGCAAAACATTTTACTGTTCCAATCCATTACGCTTTACTTGGCTTCGAAACTATTGGTGCTGCTAACACCACAGAAATTCCGGAATTGACTTCTTCCGTCAACGTGAAGTTTGACTGCGACAAAGGCGCGTGCACAACGGACTTACAACTTCCACAAACTATTGAGTACAATTTCTACACTTTCACAATCCTCCCAGAAAGCTTCCCAAAAGGTCTTATCATCGACCCAACACTCATCGTGCAAACTTCAAACAAAATCTTCACCTTGTGCGAACTCTTTTGGAGAACAAGTTTCATCGTCATCGGCTCGATTCAACTCTGTGTGTTCTTGATATGTATGAGAAAGGAAAGATACCAAGATTGGCTCTTTGAGCAGACGTGTACTGGCTTCCTCTTATATTTCTTAATACTCTTTAACAACCCGATGGTGTATTTGGAATACCAATTCAGAAATTGGTTCTTCTCCTTGATCTCCTCGGTGATGGAAAGTTTTGCGATTGGCTATTTGCTCTTCTACTTTTTAGTCGTGTTCGACTCGTTGCGGAAAAACATGAAGGCGATGAATATGAAATCGCTCTGGTTAGGATTTTTGGTGCCACGCATCGTCTTTTGTTCAATTGTTGCGGTTGCGGTGGGGTGCTTTGTGTTCACCCAAAAGGTGTACGACATCAAGAATTTGATTGCCGGGACTAAAAATGGCGTTTTAATCACTCTTGGCGTTCTAGTCATCTTGATTGTGATGACATACACCTTCTGGCTCTTCTTCTCATTCATCCGAACGTTCACTGAGAGAAAGAAATTGGGAGAAAAAGGACGGAGAGTTATTGGATTTGGGATCTTCACTCTTATTATAGTGTTTGTGTTCACTATTGTGTTGACCGTATTACTGTTTGGTGGTTATGACTCTTCTGTGTTCTACTTGGCTTCTATTGTCTACTACAACTTGTACTGCTTTGCAATGGGATTCTTGATGATCTCATACAACAAAGGTGTCGAGCAGAAGAAAGTCAAACAATTCGTCATCGACAACCCTTCAGAAATTGCAATGACTGTGCAGGACTACGGTGATGACGATGAAATTATTATTAATGAACAAGTCAATGAAGGAGTGCTGAACGATGAGCAAATTTCACTTTGAGAAAAAAAGTAAAACTATTTACGTTCGATTTTGTTGTTACTATTAATACTATTAATAATACTATAAATAATACTATTAATTAATTAATAGTATTAATACTTAAAATAAAATCCTTGTTTTTCAGTTGACGTGTTTTTAAAGGGATATTAATTAAAATTATGATGATTATGATTTTTTTTGGCTTTGTAATATTATTCACATAATAAACCTTTTAAAAATGGGAAATATATCTAATAACCTTGTAATTTCCCGTTTTTGGACAACTTAAATTATGTTCACTGTTCTTTAAGGTGTTAATAATAAATGGGTATATAACAAAAGGCAAATACACAGTCATAATAAATATCTAATGTACAAGAGCAAATACTTTTCTCAACCCCTTTGAGGAATGTCATTCAATTGTTTTGTTCGTTGTAAAAAGTGTTAAAACCTTGATTGTCGTCATCGCCCACCTCATCGCAATGCGACAATTTGACAACAAAACTGGAGGAGATATCATCACACTCTTTCTTTGTCTTACTTTCACTTTTGTCCTCCTTTTTCATTTCAATTTCATTGTTTTGAAGCGTTGTCCTCTTTGCGTTATTTAAAAGAATTTGATTGAGTAAAGGAATTTCTTCTTTTGTTAATTGAAGGTTGAGATGTTGTGTTGCTGAAGTTCTAAATGGTGTGGAGGTGGGGTGGAGCAGTGGGTAACACATATTAATGAGACTTGGGGAAGTCCCATTCCGTTGGATCTTCTGTCTTTGCAACTCTTCTGCGTTGTGGATAAATTTCATATCAATGGCGCTCTCATTCTTCTCTTCTTTGACTTCTTCGGACGTCCACGGATTATTGTGTTCAACCATTTTCCAAAACCCGTTGAGGCCAAACACGGGAAACCCCGTCTTAAAAGTCTTCGAGTGCGACAGTGCGTCCACCATCGCCTTTTTCCAAACCGACTCTCTGTGTTGGAATTGTTTCAAGTGAAAGAAGAACGCGTAATGGGAATGGACAAATGTGTAGATATCATTGACCAACGAAAAGTATTCCTTCGTCGGATCCAGGGAGTGAAGTGATGTGAAGATGACGCGCAGTAGTAAGTTCCATGTCATTTTTTGGTTGGCTCGAAACCCACGACGGCACAATTCGCACGGACAAGGAATGACTTGTGAAAGTGCAATGACGTTTTGAAGATATGCCATAAACAAATTCCTCTCGACTTCTTTTCCTTATATACTCGTCTTTCATGCAATCTCGTTCGTTTTGTGTTGTCTTATGAAAAAAGTCATTTTTTGTTTTTTTGTAAACTGTATTATTTTAAAATGAACTATACAATAATTAACTATAATTAATAATAATAATATTATTATTTTTATTATATAGCACATTTATTTATTATTAACAATGTGAACTAACTCATTAACATTATTAATTAAGATTATTAATACTATAATATTAACATAAAACAAAACAGATACACTCAATCTTCCTAAAACGTTCCATCAAATTCATCTGGGCAGTGGAATGAGAAAATGAAATTTCCGCTCTCGAGCACAGACCCGTTTTGCAGCACTGCACTTGTGTCCTTCCCCTTGAACAATTGATCAATCTTGAGTCCGTTCCTCCCCTTTAAGTAGCACACCCACTTTTTCGCGTCCTTGTCATACTTCACAATCGCATGCAAGTGAGATATACTCTTCGCCTCCATAAACGTCGACAAATCCAGGTCGACGATGTTGTCCCTTCCCTTTCTTCCAATCGTGATTTCTGGCTTCGTTAAGTTGATCATTTTGGTTTTGTTTGCTTCGTTCTCAAAATATGGGTACACCTTTGTCTTTCCCGTTGTGTTCCTGTTCACAGGCGGAACAGCAGCAACGTTGTTTGGCGAAGAGATTGGTGGCAACGTAAGAGATGGAGACATCTCGCTTTTGACAACCTTTTTTGGTGGAAGTTTTTCAGCAAACTCTGGTTGCAACCTCTTTCTCGCATCACCCGGATTTTCAACAGCAAACTTCGTAGCTTCCTTGACGACCTTTTCAGCTTCTTTAATTCCTTCCTTCTTCAATGCATTCAACATTTCCACATTCTTTGCGTCCAACTTGGAATATATCTGAAGAAGTCTTTGCCACGCCAGAAACTGGACAAATGATTGTGGGAAAAGTGACATGTCGAACATCTGTTGAGTCGGAGCGTTGCAGGCGTTACACAACAGATCCGAAGTGACAGAAAGTCCGGCTGGGACACTTCCCATCGCCATTTCCATTTCTTGTCTCCTGAGTGTCAAGTATTTAGAAAAGAGGTTTTTGGTATCATCTGGAATGGATGAGACTGAGGGAACATAGTTGAAGTTGATCTTTTTATCCAACATCGAAGCGTAGAGTAACACAGAAGCCTCATCGATGACGTCCTTTTCCTTTTGAACAAAATGTTCGAGGTACTCTCTTCTGTTCTCTCTCCAGTGGTGTAGGCAGATATAATTGGATTGGCACTTAACTGGGAGTTTGAGGACAATAGGAAAGTTGCCCACTCTATTATTGACAATGGGTAAATAGCAAACCTTAGTCTCATAAGGCTCGCCTTCGCAGAACCTACAGTACTTATAATCTCCAAGAATCATTTCTTCTTGATTTGGCTTAACCTTAGCATCTGGAAGGTTTTCTATCTTCTCCAATTTTTCAACCTTCTCTTCTTTCTCTGTAGTTTCTGGGGGTGCAGACGGTTCTTCTTTCTTTTCAGCAACCTCCACTTGCTCTGTTTTTTCCTTGTCGTTTATCTCCATTTTTTCCGCCTTTTCAATGCCGATCTTTTCGGCTTTCTCAATCTCGTTCTCTTTATTTGGAATTTGATTTTCGAGATTTTCAGTTTTCTCTTCATTTTTTCGTTCTTCAATATTTTCTTTCTCTTGTGGTGCCATTGTCACATTTTCGTTTTTTTCTGGTTCTTGTAATTTTTCTTTTGGTGGCTCTTCCTCCATTTTATCGGATTGAGGTATTGATGGTTGTTCTTTAATGTCTTCGGGTTCTGTCAATGGAGGCAGTTGAACTGGTTTTTCTTGCGGTTCGGGCTCGATCTCCATTTTCGGGTTTTCCAGATCTCCTTTTGTTTCGGCGAGTGGCTCTAAAACGGCTGTGGGCAAATCTGGCTTAATTTCCGGGTTTGTTGGGACCTCTTCCATTTTTTGAGTTTGTTCGACGATTTCTTTTTGTTCGACGGTCGTTTGTTGCAGTGGTTTGAGTGGCTCCAAAAACTTGAGGTCTTTGGTTTCGTTTTGTTGTGACGGCAACTTTTCTGGTGCGTCGTTTTGGTGAGTTTCAAGGGGTGACAAACCGGACATTTCTTCACTTTACAATTCAAGATCTGTTTTTCGTGATTCTATTTTTATATCGTAGGGTTTTTTGTTCAATTATTTCAGTTCGGCAGTTCCCGGGATTCAAAGTCTTTTTTCTCTTTTCCTCAGAATGTGATGTTTTCAGTAACGACTTGTGGCATTTCGATGATTCACAACACAATGTTTTTATTGACACATTTTTTTATATCATTAATAGATTTTTTAATTAATATGTTTGTATTAATTCGTATTAAATATTGGAGTGTGTTTTTTTTGCGCCAAAAAAACAATTTTTTTTATTTCAAGAAAAATTTTTGTTGTCGTAATAAAAGTCATTGTTTTAAATTTGTAAACTTCATTTTTTCATAAACTTTACATTATAATATTAAAACTATATTCAATTGGTTAATTTTTTTTATTATCCACAAAACGACTAAATGAGTCTAATCACAAATTTGAAAATTTAAATTCTGTGGGATTTGAAATAACATATGCAAACAATTTTACCTAAGAACATAAAACTCAATAGATTAAATCAACTATTTTTAACTTTTTCTTTGTCTTGTTTATGGAACATCAATGAGATGAGATATTGGAATCCCGAGCCCATGAAATACACGACGTATCCAAACACCCATCCGATATAATGGGCGAACACAAGGGCATTAAGTCTATAGAGTTCGCCTTGCCATGGAGCTATTCATTACTATTTAAAAACTAAATAATAATAATACAATAAAATCATTACTACTCTTTTATATACAATATAATACAAATAATTATATTTTATATTACAGAATAAACAAACACGAATGTGGAGGGAACATCATGAAAGACAAATTGAGTCCAGTCACATAACTAAATGGCACGCACAAGTAAAAAGCCAATAAAATGAATAAGAAAAGACCGAAAAAGAAATATCCAAAGAAATGTCTGACTGATAATTTTGAGTCATTTAAAGGGAAAACAATTGGTAAAAAGAATTGGAACGAGTGTTGGATATAGTAAAATGGTTTTTCAAAAAAGAGTACATTTTTCTTAGTATCTGGGAACACCAAAGCGAAGAGTGGAATACATGAGCATTGATATAAAAACCCCGTATGTTGTGGTAAAAAGAACAAAACAATTGCTTGGACCAATAAAATGATATGACACGGCATGAATATAGTGAAAAAGATTCTTCTTTGATATTTGTAATACATTTGAGTGACAAAGCAGAAGAGACAGAAAGCACCCAAATATTTCGAATACCACTTCTTAGTGTTGTGACTCTTCTCTTTAGAAGTTTTCGGGAAGATGATCAATGCAAACAATAGGTCTAATAAACAAAAGGGAATCGCAAAGATCATCTGATGAATATTACTTCGCGGTTTGACTGTCCAAAATAAAGGATCGGAACTCGTGACTGAAATGTTGACTAAATAATTCTCAAGAACATCTATTGTTGGTCCAAACTGTCGCTCAACAAAACTGTTGAAGTGTTCCATCGCTTCGTTGCTTTGGGTTTTGTAGTTTATTAACAACTATTAATGTATTATATTTCTATTATAAAAAGTTGTAATTTTTAACTATTATTAATAGTTAAATTTGCTATATATAAGTTTGTTTTTGTCGATGATGTTTTTTTTTACAAATGATAATTTTCTTTTTATTGCCAAATTATTTATTAGATATCTATTATAAAATATATTATATTTATAATTAAAAAAAATTAAATTGATGGCAATTTTTGTTTTTCTTATAGTTATAATATTAGATTTTTTAAATTAGTAAAAATATTATTTATATATTGTTTTTTTATGTCTAAATTTTGTTTTGTTTTTAAATGTAAAAAATTGTGATTGTATTTTTGAAAAAAAATAATGTGATTGTAGGCTAAAAAATTATCGATTTTTCGACTTTGAAAAATAAATATTTCAACATAATATAAATTATATTATTTAAGTTAAAAAAAAGGTTATAATTTTTATCATACTAAAATATTTATCAAACCATTTTCATTGTTTTAGGATAACTTTTCAATTATTTGTTTTATTGGTTTCTATTTACTTTAATTTTCCATATAATTGTTGAAATTTAATTTAATTAAAAAATTAATCAAAAAAATAAACAAAGTCTATTTTGAGGGTTTTTTAAATTTTTTACACAAATGTTTTATAAAATAAAAACTCATCAATAATTAGACATGTGTTGTGTTATTTTAGTACAGATAGTAGAAAATTTGGTGTCAAGAATAAATTGGGTGTCAGATTGATTTTGAGTTATTTAGGGTGGTGATTTTATTTTTTTTTTGTGAGGGGAAAAAATAAAAAAACGAAACCCATTTTTTTACATTAACTAATCCCTAATTTATTTGACACCCAATTTATTCCTGACACCCAAATTTTCTACTATCTGTATAACAAGTTAAAAACAATATATTGTATAATCAATTTGTTTTATTGAAGATGGATCTTTAATACTATACTATAATAAATATATTCTAATTTAAAACACTAGAATTTTTTAAAATTAATTTAGTTATATTTAATGATTAAAATTTAATTACAAAAAATATATAATATAGTTGATGTATAGTTAATTATATATTATTATGATTTAAAAAAAACAGTTAAAAATAGATACACCATTGAATCAATGAAAAACAAACCACATAATTATTTTCAGATAATCAAAAAATTAAAATAGATACCATTTTTAATAACAATTTAATAATAATTGTAAAACAATTGATTTATTTTTGCTTGATAAAGGATTGATAACATTGAAAAAACAATGCCAATACATGTTTTAAGGTCAATTCTTTAAAATACATATTGATCATCAAGTCATCTCCAAATTCATATTATGAAAGTGATACTCTTTGTACTCCTTATTATCACACTCTCTCAGGGTAAAAGGAAGTCCAAGAAGAGAGAAAGTCCACCAAATAATAAGCAAAAGAAAGAGAATAAAGGGCAACTAACTACAACAAGAAAGACTGGCAAAAGTGTTCAAATAAGTGGCAAAGGGAAAAAAGGTTCTTTAAGTATCAAAGCAGAGCGTAGAGACAAGAACACAAGAAGTACGTCTGTTGGGGGTTCTGTCAACTTGAATAAAGCTGTTACTGTCACTGGTTCTGTCTCCAAACAAACCACAAAGACTCCAAAAGGTGTTTCTCGCACAACAAACACCAAAATAGGAACAACTGTTCGTCCCACAAAACGAACACAAGTTCGAGGAAGTGTTGAGAGACGGGAGACCAATGGGAAAAGAACACATTCATACAGTGCTGGTGTTGCTGTGAACCCAACCAAAAATTCAGAAGTAGCTGTCGATTACACCAAAGGTCATGATGGTCGAAGTGGTGTCAAAGTGAGTGGTAAAATCAAACGTGGTCGTGTTGAAGCCGCCGGTAGTGTTGAAATGGGGAAGAGAAGAGGATATAGTGGGTCTGTCGCATATGAAACAAAAAGAGGAACACGGATCGAAGGTTCAGTCAGTTCGTCAAATGCTGGGAAAAAAAGAGAGACAACAGTTGGGGGAAAGGTGTCAACAAAAATTGGTAAAAAAGGTTCTGGTTATATCGGAGTCAGTCATGGAACTTCTTCAGGAACACAAATCGAAGCTGGATATCGACACCAATTTAATGACAGACTCTCTGCTAATGTAGGGGGGTTCCACAATTCAAAAACGGGTACTGGGGCATCGGCTGGTCTTTCTTGGACATTTTAATAGTTAACCATCACTCGTTTCGCTTTTTTAAAATATCAAAGTATTTCTTAATAACAATTTAACTATACTTTTTAATAAATATCATTATAAATTTAATTATGGTTTTTGAATTGTTATTAATTAGGTTCAAACTATTTGAAATTAAATTTTCAAATGGTTTTAATCAATAGTTCATTTACTAGTTTTTTGTTATTTGTTTAATAAAAACAATTGTATGAAAAAAACTATTTTCGGCTTTTTTGTTGAAAAGTTTTAAAATTTGTTAAATAGTGAGAACTATAGTTTCATAATTTGTATTATTATTAACAATAGTTAATCTATAATTATATAATCCTGACGTGGCATTTTTTTGATAAATACTATTGTTATAGTAAAAATACCAACGATATATAACGATATTGTTTTCAAAAAAAGTCAGGTAAACAAAGAATGTGAAGAGTGTCAAATATTTTTTCAAACATCTTAGGTAAAATTTGTCAGGTACATAGTTTTCTTTTCTCACTCTCTTGACAATCTGGAGATTGTGTGTGGAACGAGGCACTTGTGTTGGTATTTAAGCTCCGAAAAAACGAACTAAAACACCAAAAAAGATGTCAGGAGCAGTTGTAACGTATGATTGCATCAAGTCATTCATGAAAGAGGTGCTCATGAAGATTGGAGCGCCAGAAGAAAACGCAGAGATGACTTCAGAGACTCTAGCGAGTGCAGACCATTCTGGGATGTGTACACATGGGATTCAACGCTTTAAAACAGTTTACATTGACAGAATAGAAAAGGGAATGATCGACCCAAAGGCAACTCCAACAATTGTTCGTGAGTCACCAACAACAGCAGTGTTAGACGGAAATAATGGGCTTGGACATGTCAACGGGACAATAGCAATGAAAATGGCTATTGAAAAAGCCAAGAAATATGGCATGGGAATGGTTGTTGTTCGAAATTCAACACACTTTGGAATCGCCGGGTTTTATTCACTCTTGGCCGCACAAGAGGGGATGATGGGAATGGCAGGAACAAACGCAAGATCGTCTGTTGCGCCCATATACGCAGACGAACCAAAACTTGGTACAAATCCACTTTCTGTTGCTTTTCCCTCGGACGAGGCATTTCCTTGGTGCTTCGATGCTGCAACTTCAATCTCTCCAACGGGGAGGTTTGAGAAGTTTGTCAGAGAAGGAAAACAGGTGGACCCAAGTTGGGCTTCAAAGGGTGGAGACACCCCACTTACAGACGCAGCAGCGTTTTTAAAAATGTATCCAAAGGGTGAGGCGTATTTACACCCACTCGGAGGTAAAGAGGAAGTCAATGGTGGGCACAAAGGATATTGCCTTTCAGAAATGGTCGAAATTTTATCAGCATGTTTCTCGACATCAAGTTTCTTGAGCCAAATTGAAGCTGGCGCAAAGACAACTGGAAAGTACGAAATTGGACATTTCTTCATTGCTGTTGATATTAGCACTTTCAGAGATCTCGATGAGTTCAAAAAGAGTGTGGGAGACGTCAACAGAGAGCTCAGAGCAGCAAAGAAAAGACCGGGATACGATAGAATATACACTGCTGGAGAAAAGGAGTATGAAACTTGTCAGTACGGACTTAAACATGGCGTTCACATTCCACAGACAACAGTCGATGAGATGACAGAGTTAAAAAAGAAATATGGTGTGAGTGTGAAGCTTCCATGGGAATAAAATTGATTATCTTTTTAATTGTTTCTTTTTAGTAAGTTTTTTAATATGTTTTAACACCATTATGAAAACCAGTTGATTTGAAAATTAATTATCTGGGTTTATTTCCATGATTTAATAAGCCGAGTCTTATCACATGATGACACAAACTAAGTGTAAACCAATGTTTTATTTAGTATTTATTGATAAACTATATATATTAGAATATAATAAACAATGTCAAATCTTATCTATTTTAAAACACTCAAAATAAATAATAATGACAAAGTTTATTCGTTCTTCATTTCGTATAAACACCAAATAGCAATCATTTAGGCGAGTAAGTACCTGTTAGCATTCATCAGTTGTAAGAAAGGTTGTTCTACAAAATATTGAGGCAAGAAGCTAATGACTACAAAGCAACTTTTGACGATTTCCTTCACCACAGGGACATTCAAATTACTGTTCACAATTCCCGTTCGCGCAGCTTCGTTCAAAAATTCGATGAGTAAATTCACAAACTCAAAGTAAATGCCGTTGAGGACTTTTCTTAACACGTACGACTTAATCGTTTGGATGTTAACAACGCACTGATCAATTCCAGGAAATCCAACGGGGAAGACTTCTCCCTCGGAAACAAATTTCATGACAAATTGAATATCTTTTCTCTCGCACGCATCATACCCGTCGCATATCTTGTTGAGTAAATAGAAATCGTTCCTCACTCCAATGTCGTTCACATCTTTCAACACAATATCTGTCACTCTCCCCAACTCATTTCGTGCATTCTCGCGTTCCCCTCGGTCATTTAACATCATCGCAGCACGATCATTAATGATCCGAACATACTCGTTCATATTCCCTGTTATAGAGTTGACCATCATCGCAACCTCAGGATTCTCAAGCTCCGATTTCCGGCTGATCGTTTCTACACACTCAACATCACACAAGACTCCGTCCTCATTCATCATATCAGAACGTCCATACTCAACAACTACTTTAATCAACGCTTCTTTGTAATATTTCCGGTCAAGAAGATTCAGCAATTTCTGTATATCAACAGGTGTCGGTTGGTACGTCTTAATCACTAAGAGTATGAACTTGGCTTTATTAAACACGCAATTTGTCTCAATCAGGCCTCTCTTCATCAACTGTTCCAATGTATTCGCTTTACTGATCGTGATCATGTCGTGCCTTTCCAACAACTCGCACATCATAATAACTGCTATGATATTCTCATACGTTTTGTTCGTGTCATGAAGCAAAATAGCCAAACATTGGGTAAATTGAGATACAACACAATACAAATAAGGGTACACGATCGACGTCTCACATGACATTTGATACATAAACGTTTTCCTTCGTTCAATATCATTAGAAAGTACAGTAAGCTATTCGTTATTTTTTGTTCAAAGAGTATGTTATTACTAATAATATAATTATAATAATATATTAGTAGTAGTATTATTTAATAGTATAATATATTAAAACAAACGTAATACCATATGAAGTCATCAAGAGAGTACTTCACTACGACATCGATCTCGCGGAACCTCCCAATCACTTCCACACCACTCATTATTGAACAGACGAGTATCCCAAAGTAATCTTTACTTTCAATGAAAGCCTTCATTGCCATTTCTAGCGCGTATTTGTGTTGTTGGTTAAAGGTCTCTGTACGTCCAATGTATATCTTGACTAACTCAACAAATAGTGGTGGAAGAGCATGACAGTCCGGGGTGGCCAAGTACGTCAAAAGATCATATTTCAGTCCACCACGTAACATCAAATAAATGATTGCCGTGTATTTCTTTTTCATCACAAGAACGTCTTGGAAATTTGTGACTTATTGTCAGTTCTTTTGAACACTTTTTAGCCTCTTTTTGAATCAAAACAAACGTCCCATTTGCATCAACAGCTGCTCCGCCAAACTCGCAAGTCTCGCCTGGACTTTCTGTGGTGTTCTTTCCGTGTCGCCGAACAACAAGTCCGAGAACAGGATTTCTAAGAAGTCCAAAGACGCACACCGAATTGCATTATCTTGTGAATAATCCATATGTGAACCTCGATCGGAAATAGTCCCATCACATGTCCCATTTCTCAGTGCAGAGTCGAGTTTAGCCAATCCAACAACAAACTGGACGGGAAGGGAGACAAACTCTTTAGAGAATAGAGGAAGTACTGTCTCGTACTCAACATCAAGTTGACTATTAAGCAAGTCAAGAACGTTTCCAAGAACATTCAAAGGCATCGGACATTCTTCGATTTCAATATCAAGGCCAGGGTCCGTCATTTCTTCCTTCTCTTTGTTAAAGAACGACTTCTCGGCAATGTCCTTGACTATTTCATTACATAAAGTGTTATATTCTTTCCTATTCATTAGTTCTAAGCGTTCAGGTGTTTAAAATGTATTGATAACAAACACAAAATACTCCGTTGGGTCCAGATCATCGCGAGTCCCTCCAACAGAAATCGGTACTTGGCGAATCGCAACGGCTCGCGAGCGGTCGCGGAACTTTTCTATCTTTTTGATCGTTTTCCCTTTTACATCAGGGTAAAACCGGGGTTGTTGAATTTCTTTTAGAAGTTGTGAAAGTGACATGTCGATTATCGGTGGAATAGTATTCCGTTGTTCAAACAAATTCATGTTTGTAAGTAGCCCGTCCAGGTCTCCCATTTTCTCTTTTTTTTTAGTCTTCTTTTAATTCTTTCAAAATTATAATTATATTTTATTATCATTTACTATTTATTATTTATTAACTATAAATTATTATATTATCATATTATTATATTAAATTATAATATTAAATTATTAATTAAATTATTAATTGTTTTATTATTATAATAGTTTTTTCGAATATATTATTGATACTATTTTATTGTTTAATTATAGCTATTTGTTACTACCGATTGAATGAATCAAACACTTTCCAAACAAAGTGTTTATTATACTAATGTACCATATTATATAATAATGTATATTATATATTATAATACGATTATTTGTAAAGAAGTCGACTCGAAACGGCACAGAATAGAACTTGATAATAGTGAATAGATGTCAACCACTTCTTCAACCAACACCGACAAGATATTACCAACTAAAACACTTCCAAAAGTTCCGCCCCCAAAAGTCCCATCAAAGGAATTGCCAAAAGCTCCATCTAAGGCTCCCCCAAAACCGCCTCAAAAAGTACCACCAAAACAACCAGAAACACATGAGATTACTCATGTTGAAAAAGAAGAAAAAAGTGAACAACAAAAGGAAAGTACTTCTTCAACACTCCAAACCGTTGAAATCAAAAAAACGCCTCATGAAATTTTGATGGAAGACTTAGAAAGTTCGTCTCATTACGTTCATGCAGAAAACGACTTAAAAGCGTTCTTTGATGCGACAGAAGAAGGCAAATCGATCATTTGGGATTTACTTAAACAAGTCCGTCCAGGGATGGATCTCAGTCGAATCTCCTTCCCGTCGCACATTCTGGAGCCACGGTCGTTTCTTGTGAAGACCACGGATTACTTCTCACACATTCAGATGTTTGAAAAGATCTCCTCAGAACCCGATGCGTCAAGGCGAATGCTTCTTCTAGTGAGTTGGTTGTTGAGTGGATTTTATTTGATGCCGACGGGAATCAAGAAGCCATACAATCCCGTTCTTGGCGAGACTTTTAGAACTATGTGGAAACATCCTGATGGGACACATTCATATCTTATTGGTGAACAAGTCTCCCACCACCCACCAATATCCGCTTTCTACGCTTCAAATAGAGCACAGGGGTGGATGGGAAATGGTTACATCAAATTCTCAACTGTCTTTCGTGGTATTTCAGCTGGGATTATACTTGGTGGGGGTATCGACATTTACTTGTTGAAGTGGAATGAACATTACACTATGACATTCCCAGAAGCACTTGCCTCAGGATTCTTTGTTGGTCCAATGTTGATGGAAATAGCTGGAAAGAGCACTTTCAATTGTAAGGAAAGTGGGTACTCCGCTGAACTCGAGTTTCACACGACTGGCGTGTTTTCAAAAGACAAGTATCAGACCGTGACGGGGAAGATTACACATGAAGGGAAAGAGGTGTACACTGTGTCAGGAAATTATTACAACGAGTTGTTTTACACTGGAAGTGACAAAGTCAAGAAGAGTCTTCTCGACATCAACAAGTTGAAGATGGAGAAGGGTGCTGAGCGGTTTACTGTAGATAAGAAGACTCAAGGCGCGTTCGAAAGTGACAAATTGTGGGAGAAAGTGACAGAAGCAATTTACAAAGGCGACCAAAAAGTCGCGACTGACGAGAAATGCATTCTTGAAGAGGAACAACGAGAACGTGTCCGCGTCAATGAGACTAATGGGACTCCTTATGAGACAAAGTACTTTGTGGCAGATGACACACTCGGGTGGAAGTACGTCGACTTCAACAACAAGCAGTTCAACAGCGAACTGGAGGTCTGCGACTACGAGAAGGACTACCACATCAAAACCCTTACTAAAGAGGAACAACAAATGAAAGAACAACACAAGCTTGAGCGCATCATGTAGCGTCAAAGCATCTCTTTTTTTTCTACTTTTTTGTGTATTTATTTTATTATCTTAAAGAATTTTTTCCTCATTTACAGATAAAATGAGTAAGATTTTATTAGTTGAATATATTAATTCAATATAACTAAATTAAAACTAGTAAAGACATGTCGAACAAAATGATAGTAAAAAGAGCTATAAATATAATTTCAGGGTGTGTGTGACTTGAGTGCTTGTATTGAGTGTTCTTGTAGTTCTCAAAGCTGAGAAAAAGACCACAAGTCTCTTTGGATTGGACTTGCGACTCTAAAAGCTCTTGGTGATTTCAATAATGTTTGAATATTCGAATCACATCTTTCCGTACTTGACACGCCAAAGGCGACGGTACTTGCTCTCTTCTTTCGTGTGTAAACCAAAGTGAAATCGAACGAGTCGACGTCACAAAGGAGTGTCTCTGGTTCTACCATGACTTTAGTTTTATTTGAGAAGAGTTGGATACAAGCGAACTGCTCTTCGACCCTCAGTTTGTATGTCACGAAGTTAATTAAATCGCCGACGGAAGTGTATTGTGATATCTTGACTAAGTAATCCTTTGAAATGACTGATATCCCAGAGACTTTCACTTTATATGTTGGGACGTCCTTTTCGTAACTTATTTTCCCGTCTTGACAAACTACACCGATCTTTGGGAGGGAGCCAAATGACATTGAATGTGTTTTATAAAGTGTTCTAATGATGTCAAACGCGTTATCTGATATCAAAATATAATCAACTTGTGGAGTTAACGTGGGTTTGACTAATTTCCTTGAAAGGCACAAAGTCTCTTGTACAATCTTTTTAATGTCACACTTCTTGGGCAACGCAATCAAGTCGGGACACTCCAAATATGAGATGAGTTGAATGTGGTAGTCACTGGGCAAACAATAATTAATGGTATGAAGACGGGTATACGTTATTGGTGTTCGTAGCTCGGTAAGTAACTTGGCGCAGAGATCCTTTGTTTGCACAGAATTTTGAGAAAGCTGTAACATCTGCTTTTCCATTTGCAGTTCATAGTGTTTCTAAAGTTTCAATATCTAAATTTAAATGATAGAAAGTTATTCTTTAGTAGTAAATTATATTTTTATGACTCTTTTTGGATTGAATATAATTTACATAATATTTAATTATAAAATTGTATGGTTAATTGGTGGTGAAGTTTTATTTGTAATAAAAAAAAACTATTCGAATTGATTGAATCAATATTTTAAAAAAATTAATTATAGTATAATATATAATAAATTATTGTTGTTGTAATAATACAAATAAACAATTACAATTGAATAATACAAAATTATAAATAAAAATAGATTAGAAGTATTTATTAAACTAGAAAATTAGTTTTCTATTATCTTAGACTCCAATAGTACTTATAGAAAAATAATACTAAAAATTAAACTATTTTTAAATTGGAGTAAAAAGAATTGAAAAACAAAAAAATAACACAAACCCAAAAAAAGACAAAAAATCAAACTTTGCATTTCAGAACTTCAAAAGAAAACAGAGTTCGTGAAAACCCTTTTCGTTTTTATTGAACTGCAATTTTTCAAGCAAATGGCTTCCGAAGTGACACAAACAACGGTTCCAAATCATGACCATGGGATTGGGATCCAAACGAAGCAACAATTCTTAGTCGAGAGTGAGATAGTCTTAGAAGAACTGATAATTAAATATCGCAAAATAGAAATGGAGAAAATGCGTCAAAAAGTTTCATTTCTTGAAATCATCCCCATTTATAAACAAATGAACGCCGAATTGGAAAGTTTGATTCAACATTTTAAAGAACGGAGAAACACTTTAACTTTTCAACAACTGAACTCGGGAACTCCTGAAGAAAATACCTCAAGATCCCCTCTTCCAAATATCTTCTCAGAAAAGGAAACTATCTTCCCTTTACAAACAATTCAAACACCAATTAATAGCTCATTACCAACTTCAGACGATATAACTCCTCTTAAAAACGTTTCCACGACAAATACTACAGCAGCTAAATTACCGACTTTACTCTTCTCTCCTTTACAAAATAAAAATACAATAAAACTCCCAAAAGCTCCCGTCACAGCTATTCAACAAATTCAAGCGACGAAACATAATGGGTCCAGACATAGAAGTCACAAAAAGGATAAGAACTGTTCAAATCAATTGAGTGACGACGAGACTGAAATTAACTCGGACCCAGATACAGAAACTTTAGTGAGTTCCTGCTCAGACACGGTCGAGGAGTTAGTCGAGAAAAAGAAGAAAGACAAAGTCGACAAAATGGACAAAGATGAGAAGAAGAAAGACAAAGAGAAGAAACCACGCAAACGCATAACAATGCCAAAAAAAGGAGAGAAGAAGAAAGAAAAGAAGAAAGAGACTAAAGAAGATAAAAAAGACGATGAAAAAGCCGACAAAGAGAACATCGAAAAAGACAAGAAGAGTGATTGGTTACAACCACTCTCCACACTCAACCAGATGAAAAAAGAGGGCGACTTAGTGATAGTCCCACTCAATATAAAGAAAGATGAACTCCCTCAAGAAACAGTCAATAACAAACAAGACGAGAAAGTGTATCATAACATGGAGGAGTTATTTGGAAATGAAAATAAGGGGAATGACCAGATGAGTGAGGATGAACTAAGTATGAATCACATGGATTGAGTTGTTTATTATTATTTAGTATATTATAACTATATACCACTAGAACAACGAATACTATTACTATATTATAAATATATTATATAATATAATATATAATTATAGTATTATTAATGGTATTATTAATAGTATTATTAATAGTATTATTATAATTTATATTTGATACTACGAACTAATTAATTTCATTAGAATGTTGACATTTGTCGACTTAGTTAATGTTATTGAGTACCTTCCTATTATAGAAGCACTGAAGTTTCCAACAGTGTCAAAAAAATGTGAAGCTGCTTGTTTGGGTTCTACAATAGTCCCACTCACATGTAAGAGTTATAGAGAACTTCAACTCTTCATAACGAAATTCAGAAATATGAAAATAGTCCGAGCACCGTTTGGAGTCATTTCAATGCTCGACGCGGAGGTTTTAAGTCACTTTCAGAGTGTTGAAATCTCGGACTTTCACTATAACTCAAATTACGCGATTTTAAAGGCGTTGCCCCATTTTGTAAGAGAGAAGCTGAACGTTGAAATTCAAAGAGTCGACGAGAACAAATTGAACAACTTGGAAAAGCTCTTTGTGCACGCGTCGTATTTTAAACAGATCAAAAATGTTCGGTTTCCTCATTTGAAATTTTTGAAATTGGAAGACGTCGACTTGGAGAATATTTCACAGCTCAATGGACTCAACGAGTTTTGTCCGAAGTGTAAAATCTATGCAACGATTTACCTTGGAAATGAGTTGGCTAACGAGAAGACAAAGGCGAAACTCGCGACAGTAGTGTCGAAGTATCACCACATTGTCAATTTCTCGATATTTGGAGGGGGGTATCTCGACTCTCCAATGGGGACTCAAGACATCAAACTCTTTGATCTGAGCCAAGACGACTTCACTGCACTTCACACGTACTTTAATTTGTCGTTTACTGACACACTTAAAATGAGTTGTTTGAAACTTCTGAAGTCGCCAGTGGATTTGAGAGCAGTCGAGTTCAACGAATTTGTCATTGACACTGACGACAAAAAGCGAGTGTTACTGCCGAAGGGTGTGAAGCGTGTTATTGTCGAAAAGGAAATGGAAAATGTGTTTGAGAATGTTCTGATTGACAACTTTGAGGAATTGCACGAACTTCAAAAGATTGTGACGTATGGCGACTTGAAAATGCCTTTAAAATATGAGAGCATAGAGACTGTTAAAATGTGTCGAAAGGAGAGAGACAGAGAGAGTGAAGTGTGGTGGTATCGAGATATATTAAAGATGGTTGGATGGTATAATATATTCAGTCTACTTTTTATAGTACTGTTTGCGCCCCAACTCACACTCTTTTTGAAGTTAGTGAAATTCCATAATATCGGCAATAGTTTATTCTTATTAATGAATAACATGTCTCTTGCTGTGATGAAAGCAACTGCGGAGAATATCGACATCAAAGAGTTCATTTTATTTGTGTTTTATTCCCTCTTCTCATTTGAAATGACGTTCTTCATCTTTGTGCAAGACTTCTACTCCCCATCGACTCTCTTTCAAGTCGTCATTTCTCTTGTGAGTGGAATTACGTTGTCTATTCTTCCATTTTCAGAGGAATTTATGGTACTTGGATACTCAAATGAGTTACTCAGTAAATTAGTACGAGCGAGGTGTCGTACAATTATGCTTCCAAAATGTCTTGCAAGCACTTTTGTTGAAGTATTTTTAAATATAAAAAGGTCTTCTCTATGGCGTAAGGTGTTGCTTCTAACAATTTTAAGTGCGTTCTTAGCTTTGGAGATGAGTTACTGTTTCTTGGCTTTATACCCACTTAGTGTCTTCCATTATATCAACACAACACTTCTTGTTCTCCCACTCCTCCACATAGTTGCGTCTTAATACAATATTAAATAATTTAACAGTCAATTTAATTAATTTAAATTAATTATAATTAATTTAAACTTAAAATACTAAGAAAAGAAACCATTCGATCTTAACATCATTACAATAGTAACAAGGAAAATATGAAAGATTTGAAATGAGGGTTAATAAAAAAGATATAGTAAAGAATCTATTAATTCTAGATGGACATTGAAAACGAAGAAGAGTTCAAATGGGACGAAGTTGTCGCCGCCGACACAATCACACCGACTCACAAACTTTCTCCGGACGTTCTTGAAATATTGAAAAAGAATGGCATCGATCAATTATACCCGATGCAAGAAGTCATTCTCGAATTCATATCGTCCACTGAAACTGATATTGCCGTTCGCGCCCCAACAGGAAGTGGTAAAACATTGTCGTATACTATTCCGATGTTTGAGTATGTTAATCCGTTGATCCAACACGTCCAAGTGATTGTCTTAACCCCGACATACCCATTAGCGGTTCAAGTTGCGAATGTCATTCGACCACTCATGTCGACAATTAAAGTCTCAGTGAAGTGTTTTGGCGAAGGTTCGATCGACTCTGAAAATTACTGTTCATCGCAAATAGTCGTCACAACTAACTTCCGTCTAGTCAGTCACTTGGCAAACAAAACGTTGGACCTCCGTTGGCTGTCCACAGTCATCTATGACGAGACAGACAAGTTGCTGACACACCCATTAATGCACTCGATGGTCGAAATGCTCAAACCCTCTTTTGTTCCCCCACATCTCCTTTGTGTGATTAACGACCCTGAGAAAAGTGTTATCGAACCATCGGGATTGGGCATTCCATTCCGGTCGATGCTGTTCTCGGCGACTTTATCGTCGTCTCCGCGGTTCTTTAAAATCCTCAAGATGAATCGGCCGATGCTTCTGGACTTCCAGTCGTCTTTTGAGAGGAAAGAAGACGACCAGAAGTACACGTTGAACAAACAGATCACTAATATAGTCACCGGGATATCATCGATGTCACGCGATGTTGTTCTTCTTGCACTTTTGAAAGACACGAGCAAACGGTACATCGTGTTTTGTAACTCAACGGTGCGAGCGTTTTTGGTGTTCAAATTAATTCGAGCGATGGGAGAGTACTTCCACCTTGAGAAGAATAAAGTCCAATGCTGTCACGGGATGATGAACCCAAAGAAGAAAGTGAAGCTGTTGCAACGCTTTGAAAGCAAACAGGTCTCTATCTTCGTCACAACAGACACACTCAGTCGTGGTATCGACTATAAAGACGTCGATATGGTTATTAACTACGACGCTCCAAATACTACTGCACTTTATGTCCATCGCGCCGGTAGGTGTGGAAGATCCCAAAAAGCTGGGTGTTGCCATTCCTTGATATATAAAGAAGAAGAGCCAACAATTAAGAAAAGTATTTACTCCTCAGGCGGAAAGCCTATTTTTAGACCCGTCGATGTCCCTCAAGATTTGAAAGACGCATACAAAAAGGCCGCTGATGAAATTGAAAACGACAAATCAGTCATCGAATTCACCAAAAATAAAAAGTGACTTTGGGTTACTCATTGAATTGATTGATTGAAAATGAATGTTAGTATAGAATAATGTTACTATAATTATATTATACACCTCTGTACTATTTTTTTAATTTAAAAATAGTATATTGTTTCTGTTTTAGAATAATAATAAGTTAGATACTTTTTATTATTTATATTTTTTTACTATATAAAAAACCATGTCAATAGTTAAAATTAACTGTAACTTAATTTTTAATTATTTATTACCTTAAATAATAATAATTATAATAATACTATAATTAATAGTACAACAATTACAAATAAAAAATATAATAACAGAAATGAAAAACAAATAGTTTAATTTTGTTCAACCAAAACATATTCTGGGTACGTCTTGAGGAACTCGTCGACAGCATCTCTGATGTCTTGCTTAGGAGAGCACTCTTCGAGGGAGATCTGTTTATCGCAATAAGGGCAAGTTCCCTTTGCAAGGCAGTTTTCGCAGATAGTTTCTCCGCAACAAAAAACAAAAACAGCTCCAATCAATAAATTGCCACATTTACATAATAAGGACTGCCTCTCGTTGAGAATCCGTTTCTTCTCACCTTCGGCCTTGAGTTGCTCGACATCCTCTTTACTCACTTCCACAACCTCTTTGGAAGGCTCTTTCACTTCAACTTTCTTCTTATCAGACGCCCTCTTCTTTTGCATTGGCCGTGCTATCCGCGGCATCCGTTTCACACACAAGAACGTGTTTTTGGTTATGCGATCCCCACCAATATACTCTTGATTCGTTTGAACGTCGTAGATATGAAGCTCATCTTTATCAGAGGAATCGCCTCGTTGCTTGATGATCTCATTAATCACCTCACTCGCGGTGATCGAACGCCCAAAGAAGGATATCTTCTTGTCGTTCCTCTTCGAGACTTCAAAATGGTACATCACCACTCCTCTTGTTGCCATTAACTTATGAAAATTACCAGTTTCTTTAGGGCTTATATACTTCAGAAGGTTTTTGACTCTTTATATATGGATTTTCGCGGGATTATTTCTGTTAATCAGAAAGTGATATGTGGTTGATTTATTATATATATATAGTTAATTAAACTAGTTTTTTCTCATCCGAACAATTAACTTTTTTTTGTATTTTTTGTTATTCTTGTTTTTTATAAAATTTATTATTGTGGTATTAAAATAAAATACATAACAATTTTTATACCTATTATAATTATAATTTAAATAAATTCATTTTGATTTGAAATACACATTTTTATAATTAACTAATACATATTATAAAATAAGTTATTTAAATAACATAATTTTTTTTTCCATTTAATATTAGAACACAATCTAATTTATTAATACCTTTCAATTTTTGTGAAAATACATTTTCATTACAGTCAAAGGTGTCTATTTGTCGTAAATGAGTGAATTTTGTAGAAAATTCTTTTTAATATTGAAATTTATTTTTTATAAAAAATTTGGTTTTTAATTCAACAAAAGTTACAGATTAGAGAACAAAATATTTAATTGTCGTACACCAAAATGATTGGCCAGTTGTGCGACAATTAAGCAACTTCGACAATTATAATTACGACAAATAGACGCCTTTGACTGTAAATGAATCATTGCAAAAGTGATGCAATTTTTTTTATAATATTTGAGTGTTATATAACTCTTTATTAGTAATTATTATTAATAATTAATTATTATTATTAATTATTAATTGTTATTAATATATTATGAATAATAACAATATTAAAACTATTATTTTAATCAAAAATCTTTTTACCATATTTTTAATGTGAAAAACAAATAACTAATTTAAATGTATTTTTTATTATTCGATTTTATAACAATATGAATTATATAGTATATTATTATATATTACACTTTTTTACACATTCTTAAATTATAGAACAAAACAATTTTTATTTTTATAGGTTATTTTAATTATTCAATATAGTATATTAACACATCACCACTTCACGTCATAGAGTGACGGTAAGTGTAGATTAGTAATATATTTCCCGATATTCTAATGAAATAACAGTACTAATACATAAATAGTAATTAGAATATGTCAACTTATTCCAAACATTAAAGAAACTTAAAAATACGGAGGTATTAAGATCATCACAATGGAAGACTTAACACCAAAGCAAGAAGATTTCAACGACTTTGCCGGACGTATGCGGCAACTTTATGAGCCCCGGTATAAAATAATTTCGCAGCCGGGGACTGTCTTTCATGCGCAACGCGACTTCAGGCGGTGGCATCAAAAAGTCCCTTTTTTCTGGACGTACAAACCTTATTACGAACCACGGACGCTTCGCATGCCGATGAGTGACAAAGAGAAGTCGAAGTACTTATCGAACAAGATGGAGAACAACAAATACAATTGGTGGAGTTTCATTCCGGTTGCCTATCTCTTGCAGTTCAAATACACTTACAACATCTTCTTCTTGTTTACTGTCCTCACGCAATTTATTCCCAGTTGTAAGGTGGGGTATATGTTCCAGCACGTGACTCCACTCATCTTTGTGTTAACTGTTGCCGTCTTAAAAGAACTTTTTGATGAGGTGCACACACGAATTCAAGACAAAATTATTAATGATATGGTTTATATGAAATTAACGGATAAAGGAGAACAACACGTGATAAGTAAAGAAATTAAAGTCGGGGACATCATCTGCTTAAAGAAAGGATCTCGTGTCCCTGCAGATATGATAGCTCTTCAAACAACGGGAAAGAACGGAATTTGTTATGTAAAGACTACTCAGTTCGACGGAGAGACAGACTGGAAAATTAGACACACCATCCCATTCACTCAAGTCACCGATAAACAAGACTTGCCTCTCAAAAATTTCGTCGTCGACGCAGAGACGCCAAACACGGATATCAAAAAGTTTTCGGGAAGAATCAGAGAGAAGAACTTCCCTTTACCACTTGACGTCGGGTATATCCTATGGAATGGATTTACCATAGTTGGTGAGGAAGTTATTGGTTTAGTGGTGTATACTGGTAAAGAGTCGAAGCTTGAGATGGCACGGGAGGAGTCTTCGCACAAAATGGGAGTGACTGAGAAGGAGTTGAATGTGATAACTGCCGTTTGTATAGGGCTCTTATTTGCATTAGTTCTTTTGATGACCATTTGCAACTCTATTTGGGGGAGTTTCACGTTAGTAGCTTTCTTGCGCTATGTCATCTTAGCTGCTCCTATGATTCCAATATCTCTTCGAGTCAACTTAGAGTTCTCCAAGATATTTTATTCGTTGTTAATCCAATTTGATCCAAACATCCCCGGCACTGATGTGAAAAACACGAATTTGCCGGAGGCGCTAGGACGCGTCGATTACATCTTTATGGACAAAACAGGGACTTTGACTATGAATGATATGGTCTTCAAGAAGTTAGCAATCGAGAATCGCGAGAATATCACTGCGAATGAAATTGAGAAGACTCAAGCCGATGTCAACGCACTTCTCGAGAGAAGTGGAGAGGACATTTATGGGGAAACTAGTGATCCCGTCCTTCGTGTACTTTTTGGGATGGCGCTTTGCCATAACGTCACTCCCTCGTTGATGGCAAATGGGCAAATTGACTTCCAGTCGTCGTCTGTGGACGAATACGCACTTGTCACGTTTGTGAAGCAAATTGGTATCGAGTTGATAGAGCGCGACACGGAGTCTATGACGCTCCGCACTGACAAATTCACGTTGAAGATCAAAATATGTGGAGTGATTCCATTCACAAGTGAACGGAAGAGAATGGGGATAATTGTACAAATACACGACAGATACATTTTGCTCATCAAAGGTGCTGAGGTTGTGATGAAACGGATGTTACCCAACGAGTGGTGTGTTGACAAATCAACTGAGTTTGCACGGGAAGGGTTACGGGGGTTAGTCTATGGCTATCGTGTCATGACACAAGACGAATTTGACACATATGAGAGTGATCTTGCAACTGCGAATTCGTCATTGACAGAGCGTGAGGAGAAAGTGTATGACTTGTATAATAGCATTGAACACGACTTGCAATTACTTGGGGTGACCGGTGTGGAAGACAAGCTACAAGAGGGCGTCCCACAAGCAATTGAATTGATCCAACGCGCTGATATAAAGACGTGGGTACTCACTGGAGATAAAGTGGAGACTGCGACTGGGATAGCACAGACGAGTGGGATTCTCCCATATGATACCGAGGTGATATATATCAAAGGCAATTTAGATGAAGTAGCAAATATAGTACGTACAACGAATTCGATTGAAAAGGGTATTATTATAGAAGGAGAGACTCTTGAGAAGTGTTTGGACTGCTTCCCAAAGTCGTTTTTCAAATTCTGTGAAGTCTCCAAGGCGGTTGTTTGTGCGCGTTGTTCGCCACAACAAAAGACCAAAGTCGTTGTTGCAGCAAACAAGTTAGGAAAGAATTCCTGTGCCGTTGGTGATGGTGGGAATGATGTTGGAATGATCCGAGAAGCTGTAGTTGGTATTGGTGTGAAGGGACGGGAAGGACGAGAAGCTGCGCTTGCTGCGGACTTTTCCACAAGTCAATTTTCGTATATCTCAGACTTATTCTTGTGGCATGGTCGAACTGCTTATAAACGAACAGCTACGCTCTCCCACTTAATTATACATCGAGGGATTATATATACAATTATGCAAATCATATTCTCTGCAGTATTCAAATTTGCACCACTCCCATTGTTTGTTGGGTGGTATACTATTTTGTTCACAGTCTTCTTCAATGAAGTTCCTATTATGTTGATTGTGACTGATTTCGACATGTATAGAAGTTCGACGAATAAGTTCCCAGAGATATATAAACAACTCAGAGAGTCTAGGGACTTGTCTCTTAAAGTGCAGTTTCAATGGATTTGTACGTCGATATTCCAAGGTACTTTGATTATATTAGTTGCGTTGATATTGACTCACGAACAAAAGGAAATGGATACTCTCGCGTTTGCAGTATTGAACTTGGTCTTTTTGATTGACTGTATATCATGTGTTAAAACGTGGAATTGGTATATGGTGTTGGGATATATCGGCTCACTCGCGTTCATCTTTGGTATATTCTACATCCTCCCAAGTTCCATACACGACACTTCGTATATCAAAACATCGAAATTCTTTAAGGACATGGCTATTTGTATTGTCGCACCACTTTTCCCTAGAGTCTTCATGTTCTTCTTTAATCTTATTACACCACCAAAAATTGCTAAACTTGAAAGAAATACGGGAATATCATTTACGTTGTCACCAAACCCGCTCGTCGTCTTGCAAGAAAACATACAAACAAACGATACAAAATACTCATTGTTGAATTAATTCATTTTTATTCTTTTTTAAAAATAACAAATTCTATTTTATAGTATAATTTTATTATATTTTTAATACATTAATTAGTTTTTACTTATAAAGAATTTCACCTTTTATTTTTATTGATATTGTTATTTTATTGAAGCTTTATTTTGGATATGAAATAGATCAAAATGAACATCTTCTTGTTTAATTATCAAATTTAGTTTATTGACTTGAGATGCAAACATACTTGAATTAATAATTTTTGTTGATTTTACATAAACGTTTAAATGTTTTATCAATTTATAATTGCTCAAATTACTTTCATAATCAATGTTTTAAAAACAGTAAAAGTTAAGTATTGCAAACATGTTTTTTTTTGAATCATTTCAATTTTAACTTCATTTTTAATTCAAGATATTTATTGTTTTTTTTTCGATATAAATGAATTTTGCTAATTTACAACACTAATAACCATCTTCTTTTTTAATTTTTACGAGCAATCTAAAAGTAATTGTATACTTCAAAATTTTAATTAAAAGTTTCAAGTTACATAAACACAAAAACACCATTAATGTTTATCAATGAGAGTTAGAACCTATATTTTGGTTAAAAATCCACCAAAAAAATCATTGAGTAAACAGTTAATTACAATATAATTCAGAGAGTTTTGTTGTTGTTCCTTTTGTTATTTTATTGTTGATTAAAACCGAAATTTTCTGGCCCAAAGTAATGATTTCTTGAGTATTATAAAGCAAAGTATGTGAATTGATGTTATAAAATATAGGGTCACCAACAACTCCATCGCTTTCATCTCTTGTGTTCAACACGACAATTCCAAATTCAAACAACAAATCTTCGAGGAAATGAAGCGTTTCTTTTCTTTTGAGTGGCTGCATGCGGCGGCTAATTGTTTCCTCTTTGATTCCACACTTTTCCATTTCAATTGCTTTATTTTCACATATCCTTTTGACAACTTTTTTCACTTCGATTTCCTCACCATGTATTCTGATCGTTTTTACACTTTGAAATTGAGTTGTCACGTGTGACATTTTACTTGGTTTTCGGACGTCGAGTTCACAGTGTCGACTCAGTAACATGATGACTACATTTTGTATTTTTGCTTGGAGAGAAACAGCCCTCCTCGTCTTCATATGAACACATTTCTTCTTTGGATTACTTTGCATCGTTGTATTTGCTTTGGGACACATACATTTCCAGTTTATTAACTCCTTATAAACTATTCAAGCTATTTATGAAGACTTGCACCCCACCTTATATGGTTTAAAAACACAACAGCTGTTTTATTTTTAAGGTCTTATTTCTATTGTAAAAACGCAATAAGTTGTATTCCGAAAATCATTCATTTTATTAGATGTTATTATACTATAAAATAAGGACTTTTAGTGGCAATTTCATGATAAACGGCATTTCCTCTATTTTTTCCCAATAATTTCAATAAAGAAATGTGATGCTGATTGCATTTTGTTCTTTTTTATTCAAGTAATTGTTATTTGTAAGTAATAATATTGTACGTGGAGACACTACTACATAGTCAAATCATAACTACCAAACGAATTATAAAAATGTGTTAAAGGAATCATACAATTGTTCATTTTTCTCTAAAATAACGGGTTATTACTCCATACAAAAAACACCTTTTCTGTTGTTTTTTGAAAAACTCATTTAATTGAGTTAAATTTAGCATAATTACCAAAAGATACATTTTATTTCAATGGACTATTATTGCTTTATTATTTTCGACAGATTTATAATAGTGGTACCATGAGAAACATGCAATTTTACAGTGCCGTTTTCTTACCGCATTTGTGCCAAGATTTATTTTTTTCGCAATTTTTCTTTTTGCAAAATTATGGAATTGTATCTAAGTATAGAAACTGATGTTGTTTTTGGATTATTTTTTTTCTCGGATAATAATAGCTTCGACGTTTATTTTAATGCATATATAGAACGCAGAATTCCCACAAACATAGTCATAAAATATGCAACAAAAATACATTGGTCACTAAATATTGATTCTGCGTTTAGAACAATCACCTATAACCAGACATTTCTGTCAGAAAAAAATATCTAATTTGGGTGGTTTTTGAAAGTTGAACTACAAATTACTTCACAAAAAATATTATTTCAGAATAATAAATTAATCTATTATATAAAAATAGATGGACACACATTAATAGTTTACACGTTTACTTAACGTGGTACTATTTTGGTGGTTCTGATAAGATAATAATTGCATGAAGAATAATAAATATGATAATTCTTTATATGTGGTTTGTTTATAGGAATTAAAAAAGTTAATTTCAATTTATATAATTATAAATTGAACAATAAAATAAGAAATTGTCTTTATTTTTAAAATCCATAAGAACAGCTTGTTTCAAAATAAGCTAAGATTTCGCATATTCGCCCAAATTATACAAATTTTTGTCTAATTTCGTCTTTTTGAAACATGATTTGTTTTGGAGTCCAAAATTGAAATTATTTGTAAGAAAATAACCAAAAAAACACAAATATATGTTAATGGAAAGATTATTAGAATTTTTAAGACTAAGTCTAGAGAAGAAAAGAAGGAATTTATTAAAGTATCAACAAAAGTTATTTATATCAGGAATCACACGGTTAATTTAATAAATAGTAATACAAGTAGTTAAAATAAATAATAATATAATCAAACAATCTGTGACTTAAATCTGACTGTATGAAGTATGGATGTGTTTAAACCTAATACCGTTTAAAAATTATCTATTTGTTTGAAGTCAGTAATGAATTCACAAATAATGAAAATAGATTCTAAAAATAGATATATTCATGTAATAATTTGTATTTATTTTATAAGTCGATGGCCAAACAAAAGTGCTAAATTAATTACAAAGCAATATAAACAAATCGTAAATAAACAAATATTTATTTTACAAGTTGATTAATGACGACAAGATTAGTGTTCAAATTATGAATTGAATTTAAAATTAACGTTTTCTTCGATGAGTTGAAGAAAATGGAAAATGACTAAGAACATATATGATACATTTTTTTATTAATTTAAAACTTCTTTGTTTCTAATTGTTAATGAACCAAAATTGGAGTTTTTGATTTGATTAACTTTGCTTAGATACTTATTAATCATTAAAAAAACATAAAATAAGTAATTATTGAAGTACAAAAATGAATAATCATTCATAATATTCCAAAAAATAGTAAACTGTTTTTAAGAAATAAAAAGATTATCTTTTTTAATGGTTTTTTATGTCGAGGTTAAAAAACTCAATCAAACATGATATTTTTAATATACATTCATTAAATATAAAAACAAATAAAGAAATACTAAACATTGAATGAACTTTTAAAACTCTCCCTTTCTGATTTTTTGTCCTTCATTAGCCTTGAGTTAAATTTTGTGTTGGGCAAAACATATCTTTTGAAATGGGTACATTGTTTGTAGTGGATAACATGGAAGTGATTTGCTCGTTGATGATGTTGCCACTTTCTCTGATTTGTTCCATGGTCATGAACAAAACACCATTTTCGTAGATAGTGATATCTCCTTCATATCCATCAACAGTCTCCTTTTCAATAAACACCAGAAATCCAAATTCGGCTAAGATGTCTTGCAAAATTCTCATTGTTTCTCTTCTTTTAGTCAATTGAATTCTTCTTTTTGCTGTTTTTCTTGAAGTCTTTTCATTTTCCGAAAGTGCGTTTTCTTGCTCCTTCGATCTCTTTTGTATCAATTGGAGCATATTAATTTGATCAAATCGGTCAAAATTAACCTCTTTGATTTTGATGAATTGTTTGGTCTTAAACGAAGCTCGATGTGGTCTTCCAACAACCAGTGAACTATGTCTTGTTAACAAAGCAATAAAAACAGCTTGGAGATCAGATTGGATGTTCATTGATTCAACTTGTTTTTCCTTAAAGCTCATTTTTTGAGAACAGGTTGATCCTGATCTTGATCTTGGTATTGTGGTCATAGGAGAGAAACATAATTGTGAATCATCTTTTTGATAATTAACTGGGGAAGAACTGATACTGCTCATGGTGTAATTTGTTGTATAATGAAACATTCAGTTCGTTTAAATAGTCTATTCCATGAATATTTTGGTTTATTTTTATTTTAATTAAACTCCACCTTGTAAAGAAAGGGTTCGTTATGTCCATCAAATGATATTGAGCCCTCATTTTTCATTCTGTATTGTTTAAAAAACTGGTTTGAATTCTTTTTTTTGCTGACAAATATTAATGGTTTTATAATAATTCTTTTGTTATCATTAAATTGAACAAGTAATTAAATAAATTTTAAAAATAAAAAATCTTATTATAGAATTAATTCCTATTTTTCCCGACAATTTAGCCTTTTCAAATAATAAAAAAAACAAAAAATGTTTTGGTGGTTTTATTTTAAATGTTTTTACAAAAATAGAAAACTTTTTTATAACGAAACCATACCTATTTTGTTCATATTTGCTAAGAAAACCCAAACCCTTTTATTCTATTTTGACTTTCAAAATAGTTCGAAGTTCATTTCAAAGTTCAGAAAAAACATATTTATCACAACTATTCTGTAAAATGGTTTAGTTTCTGGCAGTTGCAAATAACCCCGTTTTAGTCTTTATTATAAAAGTCGAAAACCATCTTTCAATTTTTATGACTTATTTTACCCCTAATAATTAAAACAAATAGTTATATTATCCCCCAATGAAACTTGTATCTTGAATCGAAAAGTTCTTTGTCCTCCGCATTGTGAAATTAAAAAAACGAACCATAACCTTTACTTTCAAATTATTTAATTTATCATTTATTTAACAGTTTATTTGACCATTTGAGACATAAACAACCACATATTTAGCCTCGGTTATTATTTTATTAAATTTAGCAACTTTGTTTGGTAATTCATCCAAGACAAATAATTTAAAAAATTCTAATGAAAGGGGGTTATGAAATAATAGTCTTCCTTTGTTCATTATGTTCTTTTTTATTCCAAACTTATTTACGACTACTGAAACGTAATTATTTTATCGACATTTTACATCCTTCGTTGTATATTTAAACTTCTTTGAACAAAGATGCATTAATTTCGGAAAAGTGGATTGTGTTATTCATTCCAGAATAAAGCTTTTTGGAGCATGCCTAAACCATTGCGTGGTCAGGAGTATGTATTAACCATATCATACATAATAAATTCTTGGTTAAATTAAATGAAGACTTTTTGAGGTGTTTTATCTATATATAATATAATACTCAACTCGATATTATATACTACCAAAAAGACAACCACAACAAATCGATCAAATTAACACGACGCGATGATCTTATCGAGTGCGTCCACTGGGTAAGTGACTTTGATTTCCTTAAAGTTGCATTGTGTTTTCGCGTCTGGCAAATTTGATCCAAACGCTTTAATCACAAACTTCCCATCCTTTTTCCCTGCCATGACAACAACAGGGACTTTTTTCATTGAGTTAAAGAAGGTGTGGAGTGCATTGACCTTTGGTTCTTGGACCTCGTCTCCAATGGTGAAATACCCAATGACAAGTTCTTCTTCAAAATTTTTGGTATGACTTCCAACCGATTTAATGAGCTCATTCTCATCAATTAAAAACGAAGATCCACTCAACGGAATAACATCGGCTACATCGCGAAAATTGCCAAGTGTCTTCTGCCCCGTTAATAACCCGCTCATCACATTCCCGCTTTTGCGGTTATACATATCGATCAGTTTCGACACTACTATGGGAAACACTCTGACTATCTCCTCAGCCATGTATTCTCTATATTTTGCAGTTTAAAGGGTTATAGTTTTCATTAGTTCTTTTTATTATATTTTTTTAACTATTAATATCGTTGTGATGGGAAGTGCGGTGTTTCTCAAAAAAACAGGGTTTCTTCTTAACTTCATCAAGTCCCTCCTTGAATTTGTTTTACTATTAGTTAATGACAAATTTTATTATAAATAAAGTATTTGTTGCGAATGTGAGAATAGTAAAACAAATGGTTTTGATATGGTAAATTAGTGGTAAATATATTCATAGAGATGGTTCAAGTAATAGTAAACGTTTGTTAAGTAAAGTGAGTCGCCGATATAATTCGAGTTTCTTTGCGTTGAGAGACTCCACTTGACCGTCGCCTAATATCCTCAAAACGTCCATTTTTCGTTTCTGTGAAAGGACTGAATATATTCGAAGAACACGTGTGATTTTTTGTTGTGATGTAGGAACACGTGGCTTTTTTTCTTTATATACTTTGAGTATACTTAACTCAAACGTTTTGTCTTCTTTTTGTTGTTGTGCTAACTGAGAAAATGTGATTGCATGCGTTAAAGGCGGTTTGGTGACGTTTTCGTTTTGTTCACCTTTCCAAAATATATTTGCAATGTGCTTTATCCACTCCATTAAAACAATTATCTCCTTTTCATAGTTTTATAGTTTTAACTTTTAATTCAACCAATTGAATTTATTAAAAATATAATAAATTATACTATACTTGAATTGTTCTAATTTTAGAAAATAGCCAATTACATAATTTTGAATTTTACTTTATAATATAATATATTATAAAATATTATAACAAAAATTTGATAAATATAGACTGACATGTTTTTATTGTTAAGACTAACATAAAATGCAATCAATAATCAATTTATGTTATTTTTTTAATTTATAATTTTAGTTTAACATTAAAACTCTGTGTTAAAATATTCATTTAAATACATTTCTATTCATTAAAACTGCCCGAATTACTATTTGAAGTAATCAATAACCACTTTCATAGTTTTTAAATAGACGATTCTGTTTCAAAATAAAACTAAAGATATGCATTGTGTCTGTTATCACCATAAACTTCGTTAATAAAAGAGTTTGTAGACTGTATATTCCCATTGTTTGTTGTTCACAATGAACATGTTACTTGTATTTCTCTTTGTAAATATGATCCACTCACAACCTTACCACATTGACCATCCATCTGAAGGATTGGCTCTAACCGAAAATCCAACTACTACACCAGCTAATGAACTTTTTATTGATCAACAAATAATCGATCAGATGTCTTCAATAGTAAATTTTGGTGATCTCTATGTCGCCAATCTTCATCTTTTAAGTAATCGTCTCCGTCGTTTCCGTATGATATTTGGCTTCGACAAATTTGTTCTGGTATCTAAGATTGAGGAGATGGAATTAAAAACAGTCGAATTCTTTAGTAAAATAGTTGACTCCAAAAGTTGTACAATAGATGAAGTATTAACTTGGGCTGAAGAAGTTCGTACAATGTATGATATGTCTAACAGAGGAATGCGGTATCGATTCTATCTCAGAGAGCTCCCTTTAATGTTCAGAAAGATATATGCTTCATCAATGATGCCTTTAAAAATTAAAGAGACTCTATCACTTCAATTAGCACTTCGTGTTGATTACCATCAAGAGCTCTTTTACATCATCATGTTGATGTTAAAGACAACACAACTTCACGACAAAATACCACTTATGAAAGCTTCAGAAGCTATTGAAGACTTCATAAGAGAACTAGTCTCAATTGATAACAAATTTGGATTTGATATTATGACGATCAAAGCTTCTGCAATGCGTTCTGACTGGGGTGTAGCTCGTGGATTTAATCGTGGAATAGCACCAGAAGGAACCACATTGTTTAGTAAATAAACTCAAAACCATTAAGTTTATTATAAAAACTATAAATACGATATAAACTATATAGACAAGAAATACTTTTAAGACTCAACACCTTCTTGTAATAGACATTTGAATTCTATTTTCTATTTATATCATAACTTGTTTTTTAAATATGAAATTATATAATCATTTATTAGTAATTATCAAATTGAAATATGTATAGTTATAGTATAATTCTTATACTATACATAAAATATTTACTACAATAATACTATTATTATATAGTTTCATATTTTAATTATATATTAAATAGTATAATTATTATACAATAATTAGATTGTCCATACTAAGGTAGTAAGTCACTTATTCTTTTGGTAACAAGCTCTCCTTTGCGTTTTTCAACAAGTTCCAGTCTTCTTGGAGTTTTTCGGGGTTGTCGAAATTGTTTTTGAACATTGCCAACATCGCCCTTCTAACTTCCAGCTTTTCCGTTTTGAGACCCGCCTTTTCAAGCTTTTGTGCGAGTTCTGGCATCTCCTTGTTTTGTATTTGGGACTTTATTGACAAGACTTGGCTGACTTTCAATTTCTGTTGCTTGACGTTCATGAGTAATATGTCGAGTTGTGCGTAGTCCATGTTGTATTGCATTTCATGTAACTCAAATTGGTGCTGTATTGTTACAACATCACTTTGACTTGACGTGACACTTCTATTCCCCCATCCCTTTTTCATGCTATCAAGAACACTTTCAAAGTTATCAGACAACATTTGTTCGGGTTTAACACTCGTCATATATTGTTCATCAAAATTATATGAAATCTTTTCAATAGTACACTTCTCTGTTTTCATCTCATAAAAAGCGTCGCACTCAATATCTTCTGCCTTAGTCTGATCAAAGACCAACTGTTTGTCACTCGGTCCATAGTTTTCCGCTCTCTCCAAATAAGGCACTTTGTTGTTCCCGTCATGCCATGACGTGACTGGTCCGAAGCAACACAAGTACTTACTCAATTTGATATACAACTCCTCATACTTTTCTTCTGGTTTTAATTCAACAAGTCCAACACCAGTGTGATAATTCTGAAGTTGATAGTCTTCACCATAAATTTTATTGTTTTCAAATATCACCAATTGCCCTTCAAAGGGTTTTTCTCCATTTGGTAACTTAATACACTCACTTGCTAAGACGTACTTCTCGGGGAAGGCTCCATAGTTATTCATAGTAAATTGCTGCGGTGGAATCACACAATCGACTTCGACAAATTTGTTAGAGTCATACTCCTCCATTAATTGATGATCACTCTTATTCTTTAACTCCATCTTCTTCGCTAGATAGCCAGCACCTTCTAAACATACAGTCTTGGCATTAATAGACATGTTATTTGCGACTCTATATTTACTCGACAAGTTCTCTATTATTGTCTTCTCGACAAAACTGTTTTTGTGCATCCCAACAACACACAGAACAATGTCTTTGTCCTCTTCTATTGGTATCCCAACTTCTTTCTTAATAGCTCTCCCAGTTTGAATGACACTGTCGACTAAATTGGCTATTGAATTGTCCTCATTAATAAAAAGATTCTCGACTTCTTCTCGACTGAAATTGATGTAATTGTCTTCTTCGTCTTTAACAAACGATTTGCTGACATTGACATCACTAAACATATTGATAGCGTCGTAGAATTCATCAACTCTTTTCCGCATTTTAAAATTCCAGTCATCAACATCGTCACTTTCTAATGGACTCTTCAACGCCATTTCACACAGCCGTCGTGCAAAATGTTGTTGTCCCAATTGGAGTCTGTCCATATAAATTTTTGTGACTTTTGTAATAGAAATATCAAAGAGTGAGACGGCGGTGTATCTATCATCCAAATTAATAACAACAACCTCCCAGTGTTTCTCAAAGGAATTGTGTTCGAACATGCGTGGGATTTCTATCTTAGCGTAATTGAAGGCGCATGCTATGTCGTTTGTCACTATCCTGCACACATCCATTCCATTCTTTTTGAACGCAAGTGATACTACGTCTTTCAGAAGTTGGTCACAGCCTTCTGGTATTGTGACTAAATATGATATCGCTTCTAACCCTTCATTACTTAATATTTGAGTAAGTTTGTTATTCAACTCGCAGACCATGACTACCCACAACTCAAAGACGTTTGTGACAAATTTACGGGTCGTTTCATCTCTATTAATTTTAATCCCCAATTTCTCTGTATCACATAGCCCAGACAAACACTGTTTCTGCTTCATCGCATCGCCAAACACATTGATTTTATTATCAGTAAATGAGATCGCAAAAGGAATCGGTCTCATCAATTCAGTCTTCACATTGTTAGTTTGGTAGTATGACGCTCCAACGTGGGTATTAGTAAAGCAAATGGCTACAACTCTTTTCATCTTCTTATTTTCAGTTCAATGTTTTACTAGTCATATCCTTTTTTTACCTTGAACCTTAATGATGTTTATTTTTTTTGTTTCTCTTTAATTTGTTTTATTACTATATTATATTATACTATACTTTTATTATTAGTTTTATATATTACTTCATTACAAGTTTCTATCCAATAAAAATGTAGTTGAAATATAATAATATATTATTAAAAGTTGAACTAATATATGACTTTTTCTATTAATAATTATATTATAAAGATTATTTATTAATAATAAGTATTAATTTAAAAACTAATTATAATAACCATTAATGGCAATTTATTATAAACTAACCTGTTTAACTATAAGAAAACCCAATAACTATTTTTTAGTCATTGAACAGAAGTACCCAATCTCAAAAGATCTTGAAATATATAATTGAGGTTTAAAATTACAATTTACAACTAATAAATAGTTCCAGTGGAAAAGGAACTAACAATTCAAAATGACTTAAATACTTTCAATCATTGTCTTAGTGTTTATTGTGCTTTTTGTTTTGCTTCTTGTTTTGCTTTTTGTCTTCTTTCTTTTCGACTTTTTTGTCTTCCTTTTTCTCTTCTTTTTTGACTGGTTTCTTCTCCTCCTTCTTTTCAACCTTCTTCTCTTCCTTTGGGACTGGTTTTTTCTCTTCTTTTTTCTCTTCCTTTTTCTCAGCCTTCTTCTCTTCTTTCTTTTCGACTTTCTTCTCAGCCTTCTTCTCCTCTTTTGGTTTTTCTTCTTCCATCTTCTTTGCTGGAACGAACTCACCGTTCTGATTTTCTTCTTCAGAAGAATCATCTTCTTCAAGACCTTCCATACCATCATCAGCGTATTGAGTGGCAAGTACATAGACAGTGCCTTTGCCTTCACAATAGAGTTTTGCGTCTTCGCCATAAATTGGAATTTCAAGAGAATGTTGTGGAATTTGTTCTGAAAGTGTCGCTAAGAGGATCTTGACGTCTTTCTCGCCTTCCTCGTCTTTTGTCTGTAAGAAGAGTTTTGTAGTCTCTTTGCCTTCGAGTGCAAGGTGGTGAATAGTAATTTCTCCTTCATTTGGAATGTCGACTGGTTTGGTGTTAACTTCAAAGTGTAATGTGGCCATTGTTCTTTGAAGTTTGTCATCACCTTTTTATTCTTCTGAATTATTGGAGCAACGTGTCACTCTTAACCCTTTTTGAGTGTCATTCTGGTCTGCATATAGTTTATATTATTATTAATGTATTATAATTATTAATTTATTCATATTGAATTGAAAAACAAGTTTGACGTATCAACACGTCGGTCTGTTTGTACCAATAATGATATATAGTAATTTATAACAATTTTGTCATTAAGTATAATTCATTAAAATAGATTTTTAGGGTTTGTAATTAATCTAATTATTGTATTTGATTTTTTTTTCATTCAGTTGTTAAAAAAAACTTGAATTTTGAATTTATAAAATACATTATATTTATTATAAAGAGCACCAGAAAACTGTCGTACAGCAGAAAATAGTCGTACACATGGTTTTAAGGTTTTTTTCTGTATAAAGTCGGGTTTTTATTTTTTCAAAACCCAATTTTTTTTCTGATTGTTTAGTCAAATTTTATACGTGAAAAAATATTCCCGATTTTTTGGTTTTTTTGATACTAAAATCACAAGTGTACGACAATTTTCTTGCTGTAAGACTATTTTCTGTTGGTCTTTATATGGTATTAATTATGTCATAATATAAATTTAAACTCACTTGAAACATTTTTAGCACTGAGTCAGTCTTTTAAAGTTATAAGAAAGAAATGGCTACAATTATGTGAAAACAACGGGCATTAGGTTAATTGTGAAAAAAACTGAAACAATGAAATAATTTTCTAAGAGTGGTTACTCGAAACATTACATTTCTTACAGTTTGATGAAATGTACTTGATAAAGTTAAAATAATGACTCTCTTTAATTTGTTTATATTTAATAAGAATTCCATAATAATGACTTTTCTTTTATTTTTGTTCTGTTTTTGAATGAACAATTAATTGTTTGTGAAACATTAAAAGTACTCAACAAAACCACAATCAATAATGGACAAATTGTTTGTTTTCACACACCATTTCAATATTTGTTAGCTAATTAGAATGGCTAGACGAAAAAAATAATAACACTTTTATTTAAAAATTAATGAACCCATTCGAAGCAACAAGCAAAAAAAACTTGTGTATAAATCGTTTTGATTAAATAATACGATGTGTATGAAATTTTTACATTGTGTATTATAAACTAACAATTTTTATTTCAAATACAATATGCCAACCCAGTAGATTTTTAGGTATTATTTGTGAATTTACATGTTTATTTTTTTTCCAAAGAAACACTTTTTTATTTTGCCTGGTTTAGATCTGGAATGCCATCCATAATTAATTCGTCTAAAAAATGATAAAATAAATAACGACATTTTATTTAATAACAACTATTACAATAACAATTGTTTTACTATTTGTTAATAGCATTCTTTAACTACTACAAATATCAGTTTCCTTTATAAATTGTTTATTACGAACTTTTCCTGATTTTTGTATATCAAAAGACCAAATAGAACGAGAGACAACTTTTTTTAAACCAATAAACACAATTCTGCCTATTTTATTCAAAACTTCAAACAATCTTTTTGATTGTCCTTACGACGTTGTAGTTATAAGGACAAATTTCCTGATTTTTTACGTGTATATCATTTAAAACTGTTTTCACAAAAAAAGGTTTTCTGTTCTTTTCAAACCCTCTTGAAATTTCAAACAATTTTTATCATATAGCCAATGACGTGTATTTCCTGATTATATATATACATTCATTTGCCACAACTTTTATTCTTTTTGTTTGAAATAAAAACAACTCTCACAATTCTATTTTCAGGTGACACTCGAAATTGTTGTCAATTGTGGCCTACGAAAGAGTACAATTGACTATTTTGTCCTACCATCTATTTTACTATAATATTATAACAAAATAACCATATTAATATTATTCAAAGACCAATAGAAAGGAAAGTGCCATTCTTTAGTGTGTATTATCATTGTTTCGTGTAAAACTACTCTATTTTTGTCTTTGATGACAAAATTATGTCACAAAATCAGTTTTACTCCGGCAGTCGAAAAATAACTTTTAAAAACCCTTTTATCTTCTAAAACCATATGTCGTCTTGTGTAGTGGTGTGTCCAACTGATCTCCACGACTCTTCTCTTAGGAGCTTGAGCCCCTTCCCAAAAGTTACGTTACATTCACCACCCGACTCCGACTTTTTAACTCCTATCATGCCAACCACTTTTAAAGCAAAGAGTCCTTTAGTCCTTAAAAATGCAACTGAAATGGAGAAGAAAGGCAAAGTGCACCCGATCGTTCCAATATTCAAGAAAGGTGCCTTCCTCAAAAATTTGAATGACAAGACAATAGAGGACTCTCCACTTTCTGATCGAGTCAAGGTCGAAAGACCTTCATTTTCAACGTCACCTCTCATGTCAAAAATGAAGAACCCATTTGCACATATGAGAACGAGCTCAGCAACTTTAGAACAATCCGCAGTCAAAGTGGGGACGATTGGAGTATCACCAGCAACTACTCCTTGGGCCGTCTATACACCAGTTCATGCAAAGAGTGAACACAGTGCAATTGATGATGTCAATCGAATGAAAATGACGAATTTCACTTCGCGCAGTCGTTATAAATTATCGCGCAGTGCAGAGTTGGAGAAGAACAAGATGAAAAGGAAGGTTGTACCTCAAGTGATGTTCCCCAAGTTAAAAGAGTCACATTTGTTCGATGAAGTTGTCGTGAAGAAGAATGACGACTTCTCCAACTTAACATTCGCGTTGTGCCACTTCGACCAAATAAAGAACGAACAGAAGACAACGATGAAGATCACTTCGTTCGCCGAAGAGGACAACAACGTCTGTTTTATGATGTAGAGTCTACTTATTTATTCTAATTTATTTATTATTAAAGTACTATTGTATTGTATATGTTTATACCATTGAATTATAATAATTAAACTAATATTAACTTACTAGATGTTTGTGTAATACAACAATGGAGTGAATTGAAAAGTAACAAAGTCTTTTCAATTGACGAAATGCCCATCAGCTATTCTTCTCTCCAAGATTTTAGTTTGGTTCAGTCGACCACGTTGGTCATGGAAGACCATGTAATCTCCGTAATGCGTTCCAGTGTTTCCGCCCCACTTTTCTGGTGTCACAAAATAGAGTTTGTTGTTAGTAGTAGTGTAGTATTTGTATAGAAAATGGCCGAAGCCGGGGTCTTCCAGTGAGCTTGGAGCAATAGTATAATAGTTTTCCCAAGACGCAATGAAGTCGATGATATCACTCGACCATATAGAAAGATATCCGGCTGGGAAGAAGAAGTACTTTTTGATGTTAATAGCGAGTGGGTCGTAGTATTTGTTCTTTACATTTTTGTTAGGGCGGTGTCTTACAAACTCTCCGACGACGGTGTTCTTCTTAGGGAGACTGACTAAGAGATCGGCAAGGGTGTCCACTGTCACAATGATTTCGTCGTCGACTCTGGAGTAAAACAGATAGTCTGGGAAGAGTGTTTTTGCTAATATATAAGCGTTGACATTCTTCTGTTGTAGTGTGAACCAGTGCTCTTTCAAATTTGGCATTTCAATGTAATACAAGTCGTGATATGTGTTATTCAGACTCGAGACTATTCCAGTCATATTCTTCTTCTCGACTGTTTCCCTCACTAACACAAAGATGCACTTCATCCCAAATTCGTTTTGGTACTGGGGATTACACCATGTCTGTCGTGTTTTCTCCACGTGATGTAACTTACTAGGAATGGTGTGTATGATAGCCAAAAAGAGTTTATCGGGGTAGAACGTGTTCTTATAGTGTTGAGGTATGCCAAGACTTTCGTTCAAGTCGGCGTACGAGTAAACGTCCACTTCATCGGGGTAGTCCTCGTCAACACTAAATTTGTCGCCATAGAAACTATTGACGTATTGCCGTTGATCATTTGTGATATACTTCCCCAACACACACAAGAAACTCAATAACACAAGAATAGCCACGTCCCTTGCTCTTTTCATTGTGTGTTGCATTGTTCAAGTTGTCTCTTTAAATCTACCTTGTTGACTTTACTCATCATTTCCTTCTCTTTTATTAGTCTCTTTATAAATCACTGTATTACAATTAATTAACTATAATACAGTGATTATTATAATATTATAATTATATTATAATAGTATTTGATAAACAAACTAGAGTTATGGTAAAAATAACTAATTAATTTTTTAGAATCAGTTTTTTCCAGAAAACTCGTCTTAATTTGTGAAACCCTTGTTTTTGGGAGAAAACAGTTCGACATTTTAAGTCGACGTCCTCAAACTTGCACAAGGGTTTAAAGAACTTGAAAATGCGCGCAATAGAATGGACCCCCATTACGACTCGGACTCTGACTCGTTGAGTGATATGGATGAGGAGGACGACGTCGAGGACGTCAGTGACTATCGGTATGGTGGGTATCACCAAGTGCGGTTGAATGAAGTCTTCAATAAGAAGTATGTAGTGAAAGAGAAGTTGGGGTGGGGGCATTTTTCGACGGTGTGGCTGGTAGAATACACCGATCAAGTGACTGGGGCGACGTGCAATGGAGCGATGAAAGTCGTGAGATCAGCACAGAAGTACACTGAGACTGCCAAAGACGAGATCGAGATCTTAAGGAAGATTTCCGTGAACGATCCGAATATGAGATATTACTGTTTACATCTAATCGACTCTTTTCAACACCGGGGATTGAATGGAATTCATATGTGTATAGTTACACAAGTTGGTGGGTCGAATTTATTATCACTCATTCGACTATATCACTACAGGGGAATCCCTTTGGACATCACTAAAGAGATTTCTAAACAAGTGTTAATAGCTTTGAACTACTTACACACCGTCTGCGGTCTTATTCACACCGACTTGAAACCAGAGAACGTCCTCTTGAACTTCATCATCGATATCAATCACGTGAAGAAAAGATCAATGGTCCCCCCAGCACAGAACATTCAAGTGATGCTTGCTGACTTCGGTAATGCTAATTGGGTCAATGAACGATTCACTAATGACATCCAAACGCGACAATATAGATGCCCAGAAGTCATGTTGGGATTACACTGGGGATGTCCCGCTGATATCTGGTCACACGCGTGCGTCATATTCGAATTGCTGACGGGAGACTTCTTGTTCTCTCCAAAACAGACAATGCAATACAGTAAAGTCGAAGATCACTTTGCGTTGTTCATCGAGTTACTCGGACCACTCCCGAAAGAAATGATTGACAAAAGTCCTGTAAAGAGAAAATACTTCACGTCCGATTATGTACTGAAAAAGATCCCAAACACACACCTCAAATTCTGGGCACTCAATATGGTGTTGACAGAGAAATATAAATTCCCACAGACCGAGGCTACGAGAATCGCAGAATTGTTACTTCCTATGCTTAGATATAATGAAAATGAAAGAGCAACGGCGGCCCAATGCCTCGAAAATAAATGGTTTTTGTAAGTGTCTATTTGTGTGGTTTTCGTTGTCTGCTTGTGGTACGCTTGTTAGTTTTAATTATAATAAAGTATAGTAATACTTTTAACGGAATCTAGTTTTCGTTCTTTCTTTATATTATAGAGAAAAAAATATGAAAACAAAAAATGGTCTCCGATATAAGTAGTATTATATCAAATAATTTAATTTATTATTAAAATAATATAGTACAAGCCAATAAATGGAAGTAAAAAACTACGAAATAAAAAGTCCAATTTATCTAATATTTTGGGATGAAAGCCACTTTCATCCCAAAAGTTACTTTTTTACTATTGGATAATAGTTATTTTATGCAGAAATGGGAAACTGGTTCAGAAAAAAAAAAGAATAGGTTAAATATAGATACAAAATACACTTTCAAATATAATTAAAGATATAGTTAATTTATAGTACTATCTAGTTGTTTTAGTTGATGCGCAAAATTGAAAGTTGAACTTAATAAAGTAATGGTTGTCTCATTTCTCATACTATTGATATTGAACGTTTTTGCACTCGATGGAGTTGTCAACGAATATTATAAAGCGGAATTCATCGACACCAAGGTACAATACACTTTCGATTTAAACGGAGAAACACACTGGTTCAATTTGTTTAACTGCGAAGAGGGAAATTGTTTGTCTTTATTGTGTAGCAGTGGATGTGATACATTAAATACAATGTACTTTTTATGATAATACACTAATAAACAGACTTGGCGATAACCGTACAAACTTATACCGCTGGTAATATTCTTTCCACCTCATACACAATCCCAATTGCGACTTCCGTGACGCAACCTATAGAAAACTCTTATAAAACGTTTGTTGTGGTAAACAATCATTTACAAATTTAAAACATTAATAATACAAAGAAATATTAAAACTGATTTGTAGAGTCGTGTCGATAAACGAGTGCAGTAAACAATTAGCTAAATACTGTGATGGTGTCATTCAAATGAGTACATCCCGAAGGTCATTCATTCAAACTTCATTTACGCCGAAAGTTGCGACTAAGTCGTTGACCCAAACAGACGACCCCGACAAAACACACAAGACCGGAGAACACCCCGTGTATGCAATGTGGGACTTGTTGAGAGACAATGACTCTCAGATCATCACAAAGGAAAGCACTCAATTTAAAATGAAACTGTTGGCTAACACTGAAAACCCAATTATGGGATCAATCTGTTTACTCGCTAATGTCGCGGAGATGTCAACGAATTCATATGTGATGTTCCCACAAGACAACATGAGTCTGGCGATGATTAACTTCAACTTACCAAACACAAAGAACCAATATCTGTTATATGTGACGGCGGAGATACCGGGCTATTTCCCTTACTATTACAACTACATCGTTGTGCAGTCTGCTGCAGTTGAGTACTTTGTGTTGCTTGCGATGTGCGTCTTTATGTTGTTCTAAGTCACTTCTTTTTGTGTTATTGAATTACAGATATACGTAATAAACAAATGAATGCGATAGATCACTTATATACGTACACACAGAATTGAACTTGTGTCGACCGTTTGCCATCTTCCTCAAACTGCAAGTAAAAGTAATACCACCCACCAAGTCGCCACCACGAGTGGATTTGGTTTTCTAAAGTAATGGTGTGTGTCCCAGGCTTTGTAGGAGTGTTTATTTGTGTACTCAATTCTACATCACTGAAGTAATACCGAGCCGCACAAGATTTTGCAGTTTTCCAGGAGAGTGATAAATCCTGCAAGCCATAGTTGCTTGTGAATGTCACATTGATAGTGAAATTCTCATAAATTTTAAATGTCGGTGGGTTGATTTCAATTTTGTCAATTATAACAGCACCTTGGTCGACATTGAAAATGGTCATTGTGTAATCAACTTCACTACCGTATGATAGAACAACCAACAAAATGATCAACATTTACACAACTGAGTTTTGTTCATCATCCTTTTCAATAAAATATAATGAAAACAAAAACCACAAAGTCCGCACAGAGGTTAAAGTAATCACTCATCTTCATGGAGGTCTTTATTCTCAAAGAATCAATGTTTTTCAAAAAATAGTCAACATTACACATTGACCATTTTTTACTCGTTATATATCATAACCGAAACTGGAGTTAAAAACTAACAAATTTGTTCTATTATATAATTTGTTTTCCAATTTTATTTAAACTTCCCTGATAGTTTTTTTATAATTATTTATAGTATATATACCAATTATTATTTTTATTGAATAAAAAAAATAAAAAAAGAAAAAAAATAAAAATAATCGGTTTTATTATAATAACAAATAACAAAAATCTATTTTTAATTTATGTAAAATAATTATTTGTCGCCGAATTATAACAATTTTTATTTGTAGAAATAGAATAATTCTGTTAAAAAACTATATATTATAGTATTATATATCATAAATATAATAAATTTAAAAATTATTGTTATTTAAAATATTTTATCGTTTTTGTTTTTAATTGAAAAAAAGAATTAAAACAATTGTTAATTATTAAATTACAAAACAACTATTATATAATTAAAAAAAAAAACTACACTATTTCGAAAAATACAGTATTGTCATTTCGCCTTATGCAAAACTGTTCCTTATGTAAGTCTTTTGAATAAATTTTTTAATTAAATTAAACCATTTTATAATTTAATTAAAAATTATTGTCATGTTTTATATTGTGTTGGTTCGAAATTATTAAACTATAAAATAGTTTAACTGAATTAAATTTTATTTATAAAAGTCTAACATAAGACTTAGTGACTGTTATTTGTTTTATATTATTATCACAATCACAAAAAAAATATTTCTTATATTTATTTTTTTTCATTTTTTTTAAAGTCTTTTGATGATTAATTATATATTAATAATATATTAATAATATATTAATTATATAAAAAAATTGATATAAAAAATGATTATTTTAGTTTTGATTTCTATTTATAAAAATTAAAAAAATTAAACATTAGAAATAAACATGGTTCTTTAATCGGTCATTCGTTAATTATAAAAATTATTAAATACTATTTATCTTTATTATATACAATAAAAAATATGACACATAATTAATATATTCTATAGTTAATTTTTCAATAATAAATACTAATAATTAAAACTACTTAAATTGTCTGGAATAAAGTCAACTTCTCAAAGAAAAAATTAAATATGTACTTAATATAGAAAAAATAGTTAAGACTTAAAAAAAAAAACTATAAAAACTAAACCATAAATTAACCATTTTAACATGATGATATAAATAATAAAAATACTTTTGAAGGTGAAAAACCAAAAATAAATAAATCTCATTTTTTACTAATTCGCAATTATTAAAAACTTGATACTTTTTAATAATTTATTATTTAAACTTTTTTTTCTAAAATGACACAAACCTGTCAAAAACGTTGTTTATTATTAATAGTTGTCTGTCCATTTTTTCAACCAATAAAAATGAAATAGATCGAGAAGTTGTATCTAACACCCCATAATCATTGTTTTACTTTAAAAAAAAATTAACATTTTTACTCAATTCTTTTTCTTTTTAAACATTTTCATTATATTTTTTTGTCTTGCTATCTAATTTATTAGACTCTGATAAAAAATATTCAAATAATTATATGTTGATTAAAAATTTACTTATAATTATTTTATATCAGAGCAAAAATGAAAGCGAGCGTTAATAAAAAATCTGACAGTTACTGCGAAAAAAAAAGATGGTGTTTTGATTCAATAAACACGAAAAAAATCCATTTGAAAACACATTTTAATTATTAGGTTAAATTTAAAATACAACAATACTGTATTATTCAATTCAAAAAATATATTAGGTAAATGATTGACTATAAAAGCATAATTCCAGGCATTTCATTGAATAACAAAATCTTTATTTTTGGTTGTTTCACCTAACGGCTGAAGCATATTTAGTTTGTTCACTTCTCCCAAATCTTCCACAATATTTAAGTTGAATCAAATATCGAAATTTTATTGACCTTTTTACTTTTCGAATTATTCGTTCATTAAACACATCTTGTTGCCACATTTAATACTAACATGAACCACACCACCCCAGAGGAAATGGTCTCTTTTTTCGGTAAAGTGGCCGAGTACCCACACGACTCTGCTTTTTGGCAAGAGTCATGGACTTCCCCTGTGAAGAGTCGGAAAGGGTCCTATTCCCTTGACAATTCTTTTTCCTATGAAGACCCATCGGACCAGTTTGTTATTTATTAATTGTTTTAGACAATATCGATATTTTATAATATAAAAAAGACATTAAAACACACGAAATAAAAGCATTTAATGATTTTCCTCTGAATGAAAAAAATGAATCATAATATAGACTTTACATAGTGAAATCATGTAGTGTTATTGAAGCAAATAAAAGCATGTTGGACAATTACATATCTTCCCTGATGTACTGTCAACAAAATCCGTTTATCACGAAGTATAATATTATCTCAATAACACCCAAAGAAACAATACTCGAAATCGAAATGAACATTTTGGGAGTGAACAAAGTCGCTGTTTGTCTGAAGCAGACTGTGATCAATGTGAGCAACAATAAATCCTTCCACATCTTTTTTAGTATCACTGACAATCGATCCAAAGTGATCCCCTTTCGTGATAACCAATACTTGTGCTTGTGTTACATCTTCGAACGAATGACTACACAATACGTGAAAATAACTGCCGTTTCTAAAGTTATGCCAATCCCTTGGTGCCATCCAACCGACGTCAAACAAGGTCTCCGACGACAAGCAACCAACGACATCCGTATTTTCAAAACCCTCACAGAGCTTCCAACCCTAATTAATGTCGAAGTCCCCGAATACGTTATATTAGAGAGAAAAGGGTTTGAAGCAATGATCCAGAAAAGGACTGTTGGGTCTGTTCTCATACAAACGGAGGATTACACCATCACAGAAATTTCAAGACTGAAAGACGAAATCAATTTATTTTGTTCTGGCATGTTCCGCAAACGTGTTGCAATGCACTTGAACACCGACACGTTGATTGAATGTGTATTCAAAAACAGTTTCAGACTCGTCGAATACTCCGACAAAGACATTGGATTTTTCGTGTTAAAGAACCCTAACAGTCAACACGGCAACATCACCGACAAGATCAACGTCTCCGCATTTTATTACTCGGACGAGTGTGTTCTGTACCATTTGAAATCGACTGCGCACTTCCTCGACAACAACGAAGAGTTCAATTATTCGTTCTTTAATAACGCTTATGTGATGATCTTAAAAGACATCGACGGGTATTGGAACGTCCAATTCGAAATCGATTTCACAGAGAAGACGTCTGGCCTCTCCTTAAACACTATGAAGCGGTTTTTAACAAGCATCAAAGAAAGTCTTGGGTCTTCCAACGCCGAGATGACACATCGCCTCCCCACACTCCAATTCTCTGTTCGTGAAAAGTCCAAGCCAATCGGTCATTCCTTCTTTGTGACTATGCAAAGGTCGTCCCTCATCCAAATCTGTTTGATGCTGAGCAAAAAGGACGTCAGAAATTTACGAACGACGTGCAAGCAGATGTACTCCCTTCTGTCCAATATGACGACTTCGGAAGACGATATGGAGGCGCAAGACAAACGGACGAAGACTGATGAGAGTCTTGAGAAACGAAGTCGCAACGATGAAGAGAGTATTGAAGAGTTCTATGACACCACGCGCACTTCCACAACATCAAACGGCCACGAGATCTCTCGCAACTTCATCCCAAATTACGGCAATTTCCCAACACAGTCAAAGACGTTACAAATCGAAGAACTTAAAGAGGATTTGACTTACGACTTCTCCGTGGCTTCCACCTTTCAAACGGAAATTGAAGAAGAAAATGACAAGAAGGACATGATCACTATCAATGCGCACAACAACGTGGTGCATTCCGTTGGGTTAAACACAGAAGGCGACTTCTTTGTGTCTGGGTCTTCTGATCGGAAGGTCAAAGTCTTTGATTTGAACGCTAACCCAATCACTGGCCGGGGATTACTTGGCCCAAATGGGTCAGTCATATTCACTGCGTTTGTTGAAAACACCATCTGCGTCGCATACAAACGAGGCACAGTAAAGTACTTCATCGAAGATAATAAAGAGCCTGTCATCTTCGATTCGATCGCGGGGAGAATCGACGGGTTCTTTCCTATGAAGAACTACGAGTTCATGACGTGGAGCGACAACGTCCAAATAGTGAAGTACCAAAACTTCAGACAAAACATCATTTGTTCGTACGAGGAACATTCGAAGAAAGTGACGGCCGCATGTCCATTCAATGAATTCACCTATTTATCAGGATCTTCAGATAGAACACTCCATTTGTGGGACATCAGAGACAAAAAACGCATCGCAGAGTTAAAACCACATAAAAGTGGTGTTGTTGGTATCAACAAATTGAACCAAATATACTTCTCAAGCTTCGGAAGTGAAAAGGTGTTGTGTGTATGGGACAGTAGAATGCTCAAATTGCCTGTTATCTCTCTTGAAAATGGCGTCGAGGCATTATCGACGGATCAAGACCATTTTGTGGCTGCTTGTAGTGATTCCGTTGTTAAAGTGTATTCAATGAAGACTTATAAAGAAGTTTGTCAGTTGGCGTGTAATGTTCCAGAGTCGTCGTTTACTGCTGTTGATATGAAAAATAAGGTAGTAGTATGTGGGACAAAAATTGGAGTTGTAGCTGTTGGCAAGGTATGCTATTAAGTTTATATAGTTATTGTTTTGCTCGATTTTATTTATATATTATATAAATAAAATATATTATAATATATTATAATATTTATAATATATTTATAATATAACAAATAACAAGACATAATATACATACAAAATTAATCAACAAATAAATCCCCTTTTCTCTCTTCTTTGCGTGGCGTCACAGCAAAAAAGTATTCACTAAAATTCCGTTTTAAAAAAGTCTCAACTTTCATAGTGTTTTCAATGTAGTTTTCACTAATTGTTTTAAAGTACTTTTCTATTTCTTCTTTGAGTGAGTCGACGAGGTCTTCGTACTGATTTTCTCCATTTAAGACTCTTTTACTTTTTTCTATATAATTCTTTATAAGAGAAGTATAAGGTATCACGGGGTTAAAACCTTGTCTTGGGAAGGTTCCGAATGTTCCATTAATTTTCTTTTCATTCATCAATTTGAGATACTTAGTTTTAGTCAACTCGAAGTCGTCGAGTGCTTTTATATATTGGAGTGCTTGTTGTGTGGTCATTGTTTGTGTCATGTTCCCCAAAGCCAAACAGATTTGATATAAAAAGACTGCAGAGGTGTTTGCTTCAAAGAACAGGATCTTGCGTGGCAGTAAGTTGACTGTGTTTTCCCAGAAGTCTTGATATATACCGGCTCTAATAATTAAATTAAGGCTCTCTAGTTGACTTCTAAATATTTTGATGAGCTTTTCAAATGAGTAGACGTTGTCTCTGACATTTTCTAGAGATAATTGATTGTCCGCCATATATGCAATTTTAGTATTCAGAAATTTCCCGAACATTTGGAGTTCAGTGTTGAACGAGTGCGGCATTTCAAAGTGTGAGAAATCAACGCTTTTCTCTGTAAGTTCACTTGCAAGTTGATTTCCATTACGACGCAATAACATTTTGTAAAGTAACACTAAGTAAGTGCTTCTTTGTGTCTCTTTAAGCTTTTTGTGACTTAACTTAATGATGGAGTCCATGATGGAAATTGACTTCTCAGTGTTATCCAACACGGGAAGAAGTGTTGTGATATCACTGTTTGAACTTTTCACAAGCTTCTCTAACTCTGTGTATTGTCTTCTGAGGAAGAACGGCATGACTGAATTCTTCGATATGTCACCCTTTTGTATTTTGTTTCTTTACTTCACATTTTTAGACTGTGACGGTGAACTAATGGGCGTCTTATTTAAAACTATTTGTCATTAAATTTTAATTTACTCTTTATGATGTAAAATAAAACGGAAGTTTAATGGAATTGTCAACTTGTCATAAAACAACACAGAAGTGCGTTATTTTACTCAAGTGTGTTAATAAGCAATATTTGCAGTTAATAAATATTTGTTTAGAAGAATTCCCTTCTCTTTTACTTACTACTAAAGGAATTAATAATAATGAAGGATAGGCTTTTTCATTGAGAAAAGAGAAGTATATTTGAGCAGTGAAAAGAAGTGTTTTCTAAAGAAAACATATTTGGAGCCAGAAAAGGTCTTTGTTTTGTTACTTCAATAAAAACTGTCATCCATTAACATTATTAGACTGGAATTATCAAAAAAACATCTATTTTTAATTTGGACTTAATTTAGTCGGCAAAAAATACGTTTTTTAGTTGCCAAAAATCTTATGTGTCCATTACTACTGTCTTAATAGTGACAAAACAAAATGACAAACGCCTTTTTAAATATATGGATTTAAATCGATAATAATTACAATATTTTTTTTTATTTGGCTTTTGTTGTCTTTTATCATTTCTACATCAGTAAACCTATATATGTATTATATTTTTTATAAAAAACTAGTATTATAACTAGATGTGGTGTTATTATTTCAAGTTTGTCCATCATTATTTAAGTCTGATCTTATTATAAGATGTATAATTATTTCTTACATACTTTTCTTGATTATAATCTGCTGAATGAAAATAAATAACCGGGCTATTCCGGGTAATCACCTTAGAATATTCAACCAGTCTTCCGACAAGCATAAATAGAATTAAAAATTGGAACACTTTTCAACGGTTTTGACACTTTTTTCTTTACAAAAGATTCTTTATCCCAAAACATCAGCTAAATAAAAAACTCTTGTTTTAAAAATTCATTTTAATTATTTTACTTACTAAAATAAATTAGAAAGTAAAGAAACTTTTCAACAAGTAAAATAGTAATTAGTATAATAAAATAATAATAACAGTATAATTAAATTAATTAATTAAAAAAATTAAAAAAATTATTGGATTAAAAAAAAATAATTTAAATTATTACATTTTTTTAAATGTTATAATTTTAATATTATTTATGTTAAAATTAATTTTGAAATTATAAAAAAATTACATAAAAAAATAATTACACTTGTTATAAAATTTATAACCTTTTTTGAATTGAAAACATGTTTTAATTTCGTGTTATTGGACTGCATTTAAAGAAAATACCTAAAACATCAATAAGATATTTGGACCAAAAACCTTTTAAACAATGTTTTAAATTCACGTTTTTGAAAGAATATTTCGTTAAAACACAATGATGAATTTATGTTGTTTAAATTTAAAAATTCATTTTTATACACTTTTTATTTAAAGTAGCTAAATTGAGTTGTTATATAAATCAATTTGCTAATACTTTGAAGTTTGACATTGTTTTACCTTTATTATACAACAATAAAAACAACTCTTTTATGTTGTTTTATTTAAAACTCTCATTGTTTGCAAAATTGAATATGCATTCGATTGTCATTTATTATGCTTAACAGAGTTAGACATTTTTTTGTTGTTTGGCAAAATAAAAAACATAAGGAGGGAAATACGTGGCGTAGCCGTACAGAAGTTATTAACAATTGTATTTTTAATTATTAATATACCATATTATATTCTCCATCTAAAAATATATTTTATTTTTTATGTAAAAATGTATTATATTATATTTATTATTTTATAAGTATTATGATAATATTATAACTCAAAAATTAACCATATAATAACAATCAAATATAGTACAGAAAAAAAGTGATAATTCAATAGTAATAAATAAATTAAAGTAAATTTCCCGAAATATTATATCAAACAAATGCAAAAAAACAAAAAACACAAGACCCGATTTGTTTTATAAAGCCATTAATAGTTTAATGGCTTTTAACAAAAAAACAGAAAAGGTAAAAACATTGTATTAAAATTGAATTCGGTTTATACAAATAAAAATAAAATACAATTTCCAAAAATAAAAATACCAGCCATACAATCAATTTTTATCGGGCATGCTTAAATCGACGCATGCTATTACGTTGTGCACATTTTAAGTTACTTTTGATTACTTCCTGTATTTTTATATCACATTGTTGACACTTAAAATGTGGAGCTTCTGTAGCAAGAAATTGTTTTCGTATTTACCAGTCCCATGATTTCTTGATCATAAAATAAACCGTAATGATATTTTCATTAAAATTACTTTGTTATATGACACTTGACACTTCATCATTTCGTTGTTATCGCCCGATGTTATTTCACATATTTAACCAACCATGTAGACTAGCTGATTCGAAAAAGAATATTTTAACGTGAATCACTATGACTTGAAAATAGAGTTTTTAATGAAAACAAACCATAATCGAACCATAAAATATTAAATATTTTTTGTGTTTTTGGTTGTTGAAAATGATTATTTATTCGTAAATGTGAATATAAACATGTGGTTAAGTACGTGGCAGAGTCAGAACTCAACAGGCAAAACAAAAACTGGCCAATAAATTCAATGTTTATTTCATATTTAAAGTTACATTTTAATGAAAAATGTTAAATCTAAAACAAGACATAGTAACATGTCAATGAAAAACGGGAAATTAGAAGATAGGAAATGGTTGTGGTATAATGTGGTTAATAAAAGACGTGTATTCAAATTGTTTTATTATAAAAAACGTATCTATTATATTATATAATTTATATAATCATTTTTAATATAGATCGATATTTACAAAAAGAAAATCAATTTTAATATAAAATATACATATAAAACCATAGCATCAATCATTACTGTTCATTGTGTATTTAAAGATCACGTTGCATACACAACTTAGTATGTTAACTTTGGTATTGGAAAAAATACATTGTATGTATGTATAAATTGGTATATTTGTGTATATTGATCACTTTTTGGTTTAATTTCATTAAATATTTAAATTACTTCTTTGTTATATATATACAACAATATACAAATATTTTGTTAATAACTGCTATCAGTTAAGTGTTAATAATTTATTAAAGCATTGGAATAAATTTTTTATAAAGGTATAAAGTTTATACATGTAATAAACTTAGAGCAATGATTTTCTGAAACATAAATAACATGCTCAAAAAACAATAATACAAATAATAAATCGCACAATTTATTTCTGTTGATTATTGATTAAATTTAATTTGGTTATTCGAGTTAAGTTTGATAAAGTTCTCAAATTTAAAATGTAATTTTGTTTATTTTAAAAGTATCATTTTTATTTTATATAAATTGTTTTATATAAACATAAGTATATATCCACAATTGAATAAAACGACAAAAGTGTGTTAAAGGTTTAATATATACAACATCCACGTCATTTTTATTGTATATAATTATTGAAAACAACTGAAATAATAAGATTATTGTTAAACAGTTTTTTGAATGTATTGTTTAAATGTATCTTGTTTTGATATTTATTTTAACAATTTGTCAATTACTTTTAATTGATCAATATTAGTTTTACTAAAATGGAGTTGTTGCCATCTATTGCTAAATTTATTTATGTCGTTTACTTTGTACAAACAATCAAATTTAAAACGTGTTGTTGCAGCAGATGAAACTTAAATTGTGTTAAGTTTGTATTTTTGTATTTGTCAAATCCAAATGTACTTGCTGTTTTTGACAATTTGAAGATTCTGAAAACAATTATAAAAACAAATGTGCTTACATTATTTGTTGTCTAGTTACAACTAATTAATACAAACAAAAACATGTTGTTGATATAACACAAATAAATATCACTATTGTATTGTTCATTGTATTCAAAATCTAACGATCATTTTTTGCAAGTGAAAATTTTGATTTTATTGTTGTATATACACGAATTATTTACTTGTAGTTGCTTAACTTGAATACACTGTATTACAAATAAATCAGATTATGTCAAATGTCAACAAGAATGAACTATCTATTATTATTATTATTATTATTATTATTATTATTATTATTATTATTATTATTATTATTATTATTATTATTATTATTATTATTATTATTATTATTATTATTATTATTACATATGATATTTATATTATCTTTTATTATTATAAAAACACACAAGAATGTATTTTTTTTATTTCAGTTTCAACAAAAGTTTATTTAAATATTTTTGATCAACACAATAGCAAGTTTTTATTTATAATTATTTTACTGTCTGAAAATTATTTTTATTATATTATATTTTTATTAAAATAAATGATGTTGTAATTTTTATTAAATATGTAAATAAAAACTATAACAAAATATATCATCAATTGTTAATAGTTATTTTGTATTTGGTTAAAATTAAAAACTGAAACTATAACAATCTAAATTTATAAACAGTTTTCAATTATAAAAAATATTAAGTGAAATAAATTCACAATTCACTTTCTGTAAGTTGTTGACATTGAACTGAAGGCACAAATCGATCTCTCGAAGTGTTTCTGTTTAAGAAAGACAATCTTTCTTTTGTCTCGACTCTGATTTCTCTCGAATAATTTTTACGATTTGGTCTTGATGCTTTTTTAATTAGAGAAAACGATCGTTCGACTGAACATGTTGTTACGGCTATCAAATTAAGCTCCATACAGCAACCAATAAAACGTTGAAACTCGACTCTTGATTCCATTAAATTCAAAACATTTGGTGCTGTAAAATAATTTTCAGAACATTGTTCCAAAAATATATTTATATTTTTGTCTTTTTCATTCCGATAAAATTTTCTTTGTTTGAAAATTTGAATTTTTTTGCTTTCTAAACTTCCTTCTGTCGCCGAAGAACCGTCATCTGATCCTGGTAAGTCAGAGCTGAAATGTCCAGTTGGAAAAGCCGTGTCTATTATATCTTTTTGATCCTTTGTGCATCTGATTTCAGGCGATTTATAAATTAAATCCATTTTGGCTTTAATTTTATCAACAGAGTTTATATTATCATGACACCACTTCATTATCAATTCTGCTTCATCTGCAAAATCGTCGTACTCATCAAGACGTGGTATGTCCATTTCGAGCATGTACATTTTCATTTTCATTAACAATTGTGGGTCCGCCAGTCTCTGTTGAAGATCAACAAAATCTTGGTAAGTGTCTATCTCTAGTTCATATTCTTTAAGATGGTACTCTTCGAATATTTCAAAACATGTTGATTTACGTAACGGATTTGCGAATCTCACAACCAACGCTTGAATGAGCCTCACAACAAAATCGTGACAAATACCTCTAAGTACTTCAATGTTGTCACTGTTATTTTCTCTGATAAATAACATGGTTCCGAAAAAACTGTCGTTTTTGTCATCCAATTTTGTTTTTATATTTATATAATATTTTATTGTATCACAAATTCTCTGATACGCCACTGGAAATTTTACATCTCTTCCTTGAAGCCATTGACTTACAATTTTAAGTGGCGCGAACAGGTAATCAATAAAATACAGACGCTCCGACGAATAAAGAGTCATCTAACGAAACGCGTCCAAACTTATTTTCAAATACGTTTTGAGGTACAAAATTGAAATTTTCTTTATTCAAAAAAAGTTGATAATTTTCAAAATTTTCAAAAATAGCTGAAGTCACAAATGAAGTGAAAAGAAACCGTGTTGTACTTGTACTAGGAATTTCGGTGGCACACATTTCAGTCTTGGTTTGTTTATTGAAAGCGATCCAAGCATTTCTGAATTTAGAATTTGTTATTTCATTCAGGAATTGATTTATTACACTTCCTTCGTTAACTTCAACAACCTTTTCACATGCCTTCGACAGTCTATGATCAAAACAATAATTACGTTTAAAGCGCTTTCGATGTTCAATTGGAACAAGACTTTTTAATAACACGCCGATCGTTGTGTTACATGTGGTACCATCAAGTGAAATTCCTTTGAGTTGTTGTAAACTGAGTTTTGCATGATACAGTACACGAAGAATCCACTCAACCCTCGAGTGTGCATCACCTTCGCCGTAATAGTTACCAATTTTAATCTTTACTTCAGTTGTTGTGCAAAAGTCAAAACTAAAACGTGCATATAGTGAATAGTGAGTCTCTCCATCGTAAGTTTGTGAATCGGCGATTAAATGAAAGGGTGTTTTCAGTTGACCCAAATTTTGCAGACGTCTTTTGTCAACTTTATGTATAAGTTTCATGCGCCTTTCAATAGTTTTTGTGGAAACATTCAATTCAATTGAAGTTCCAAGTGTTATAATTTTAATCACTTCTAATATTTTGGTTATTTCATTAGAAGAAAAATCTTCGAGTGAAAAAATTAATGCCATTAATACAATTAAAAAACCCTTTTTTTCTTTTTTTGCGAGTTCCGTTTTGCTGTTTCCAACGCGTCTTTCAACTTCTTCTTCTATTGCTTTGGTGAGAATTGTTGACATGTGTAAATAGGCGTTTTCAGTGTTTTCGAGAGTGTCCATTATAAAATTAAGTCGTTCAATATTGACAAGTTCATTTTTCAATTGAAGGTCACTTTTTATACAATTTTCGTCTTCACTATCGATATCGTCGAGCCAATATTCATTTTCATCTGCAACCTCGATATTTTCCGGGAGGTTTTTTTGATGCGTGTGACTTAATAAGCGAAGAAGACAACTGTTGCCATATCCCGGATGCTTGACTCATTATTTCATGGACTCGTGTGTCTTCTATTTCGTTACATTCATTGCATTCACTTCCTTCATATTCTTCATTTTCATGAGCTTCATCTTCGCCTCCACTGTGCTCAGTTTCCAGGCTGCCATCAATTGGATCGTTTCCATAAACAAGGTCATAATGACCCATGATATCACCAAAAGTGGTCTGTTTCTTATCTAAGTTTGTTTCAAGATCAAATGGTGTTTGATCAACAACACCTATTGGTGTTTGTGTTGTGTCTATCATAGGGGGCGTAGCAGTGTTGGGTTGTGCTGTTCTATCTGGATAAGATGAATCGTTGTGCTCATCATTGATACCATTATCGTTGTAAGTGTTTATCATGATGTTTGGATTTTGTTCACAGATTTGTTGTGAAACAAAGTGTGGCTCATTTATTGCAGGTTGTTGAATTGTTAATTCAATGGATATTGCTTGAAGAGCAATATTAACATCTTCAATCATTTTATTTATATTTGATGTGTTTCCTCCAGTATTGATCAATGCATCTTTGATTCTCATCATTTGAAACTTTGACGCGTTTTTTATTTTCTCATAATTTGAATTTATTAACGAGTTAAGCGACAAATAATTTAGTATATTAAAGTTGTTAAATGCGACAGTTTGGAGCCTATCCTTTATTGCACAAAAGATGTTCACGTCTTTGTGGAGATGATTTTTGTAATGCTCTTTAAGAGCATCTCGCGGAAATTTCGAACAAAAAACACAATAATTCAAGCCTTTAACAAACCCATCGGGTTCATCTAAAATAAAAGGCTGGAACTCCAGAGTATTACCAAAAGAAATACATCTTCTTGATACTCTTTTTTCTTTTGAGAGTCGTGGTTTAGGCATTTAATTGTTATTTTGAGTTTGTGGTAAATTACCCTTAAAACAAACCCAGCTTGAAACTCTTATTTTATATGTTATTTTATTAATATAATTCTATTCATTTTTTAATTATCTTTTCGCCAAAAAGTACCATAGAGAAAGAATCATTCGTGCCTTAATAGTTAATAATTTAAATAAAAAAATATGTTTGTTTTAATATTCATATTAAATTTTAAACTATATTTCTAACACAAAATATTTTGAAATTATAACAACATTTTCAGCTTTTTTATATTCATAGACTCGTACAATATAAATGTTTTTTGTGTGTAATTAAAGCTTGTCTCTGGTGTACATTATAACATTGGAACTGTTTGGTTTTGTTAATTCATTTACATATAATTGTATTGCATAGACCACACATCTCAAGCTCATTTTCGTCACACTTCCCAATAACAACTGAATATACTGCGTTTAATGATTGGTCGAAAATATGCCGGCTGATTGTTACATCGGAAGTTTATTCTTGATATCTTAAATCAAGTGTTGTAAAATTTGATCTTGTTTTTTGAAAGTCTTCAAAGATGTTTTGTTGCCATTTTATATAAGTTGTAATATCCTGATGTCATTTCGGCTTCATGACTGTTGTCAGTCTACAACCAATGTACTTTATTGATTTTCCCTGCAAGTGCCAAATTGTTATTAAAGACTCTTTTCACTACAGACAACACTTAGTTAGTATGGCTCAATAACAGGTCAAAGTACCATTGTTGAAACAACCTTTCATATTCGCTCTAGTAGTTGTCGTTTCCATTATTATATATATCAGTTGATGTTGGTGAATTGTATCGACCAGCGTTAGTTGGTTTGTGCCCACTTGTACTCAACCAATACTATTAATTGTTTTATCAAAATTCTTTAGTGACTTGCTGTTTCTACACTGGAAAAGTCTAATATGACAACCCAAGTTATTTGGTGTGCATTATGAGTGTCTCGTCTAACCACATATTTTATACCACAACTTAAATTTGGTTAAATGTTTTATTGTTGATGCTGTTCATAAATGGAAGTTTTGCATTTATGAAACCATGAACTCCTTGTAGATTTCATTTGGGGTTCTTTATTTTGAAGATGCCTTGGTCATCATTAGTTATTAAAATATACTCTTCGTGGTGTTGTTTTCAATGTCTTTAAAGAACGTGTTATTGAAAACGCCGGTGTTTTTCACCCACTTCTAAATCTCAATTGTCATAGTTTAAGACTTTATCACCACTTTAAATAACGACATCACTATTTAGCCTTCTTAATTATGGATAAGAATGTTTTACAATACTAATAACAAGTATTCAAGTAATTAGTATTCGGAGAAGTTTCAACAAGTCCCACCCAAACAACACTGTAATTGACACCCAATAAATTTCTTCATACTTAACCACCACTTAACCATGTACAGTATCAAGTTGTATCGTATGCCGTTTTCAATTTCATACCACGAGAAAAACATTAAAAACGACCTAATATAATAATAATAATTGTTAATAATCTTATAATATGTTTTCAAAACATCGTCAACTTAAACAATAAAACTTGTTGCTAATGGTAAATTGTAAAGAGTTTAGTCAACACAATATATGAAATTCGATGTGCATAATAATGATATGTATGTTGGCTGTTTATATTTTATTAAATAAAATTATTTTGTGTTTTTTGGTAACTGTCTTTAATTTAAAACTTAAAAACTGTTTTTTCTTTTATAAATGTTTTTGCTTTAAAAATGTTTTTTAAAAAAATTTACGTTTTTTTAAATATACTTTCACTTATTCAAAAAAGGGAAAATGTGCATTGTAATACACACGAAAAACCCCGATAAACAAACAAATTTTTGAGTAATGTAATTGTATATTGCTTTCCGATTTTAAGTCTCATTTATTAGCAATTCACAATTGGAGTTAAAATATAAAAAAGACATAATTATCGTCAAGTTGTATCACATATAAACAATGTCTCTTTATAAACAAACTGGAGAATAGTCGCTTTGAAAATCTACGTTCGACTCGTCGTTGTTTTTTTTTTCAATTTCTGACACATATACGCCATCGGCTAAATTTTTTTCTTATCTATAGTCGTATAAAAGTAATGCAAACTTTGTCATGATAACGTAAAAAATATCTCTCACAAAGAACGCTTTTTTGCGAACACATACAAGTACAAAAAAAGAGTTAAACAAATTGTGTTTGTTTCATCCTCTTTTTCTCTTTGAATTCTTGAATCGACTTCTGCTGTAATTTGTGTGATGAATTCGCCGTCCAATTTCACCGCGACCCTCAAAAATACAACGCAACATAGTTTTTTTTACATCCTCATTCTGCGAGTCCACTAAGGGCAAAAATATTTCCAAGCAAAGCAATAACGCTTTTTCCCATTGACTGTCAAAAATATAATTTTTTAATCAGTTTCTTATTATTAGTTTGATTTTTAGTTTGAAAACTAATAGATACCATTTTAATTATTTAACAAATGAAAAAATTCAACAAAGTACGTGTTATAAATACTCAACAACACCATAACATGCTATCCATACATGGGTGGAATGTTGATTTTTAACTCAAGTTTACATGGTTTTAAAATTTGATATTTTTCATTTACTGTTCTTACTACAAATTGCAATGTAATTGACTGATTTTGGTGAAACACATTGAGTTTAATAAGTGGTGTTAACAAGTCTGTTTAATGATTTGGAAAATAAAATAAAACAATAACGGTTTAATAAGACGTTGTGAATCAACGACAAATCATTTAAACGCATAAAAGCTTTGTTTTTATTTTTAATTTTTTTGCACTTGGTAAATAATTGATTATTTTTATGATGATTTAATAATATAGTTTGTTTTAATATTTTTTTAATATTAAAAAATAAGTAGTCAATTCCCGAAATATTAAAAGAGTATTTGGAACACACTTTAAATAGGAAGTGTTTTTCAGGTGTTAATTGTGAATTTGGTTAATCAAAAAAGTAGGCAACACAACTTCTCGAATATGAGATCAAACATGTTTAAGGATCTTGGTAATTGGATGCCAAAATCAAGCTACTTTATTTTTTATATAAATTTACAAACCAAACTAGAAAAAAAAAATGAACTAGAATATACAAGACATAACCCAAATTTTTTAACAATTTTTTTTATTTAATCAAAAACATTTGAACCCGAACAATTTTTATTTTTAAAATAACAAATTGTATTTATTTAAATAAAACGTAGTTAAAATATCAACATTTTTAATAATTACATTTTTATTTATACATTACTGGTTTTTAATAAAAACCTTTTTATACATGGCGTATTGAATTGTTATTTACCATCATACAATTAACATGGTTTAAACAATGATAATCAATTGTATATTATAAGTTACAACCATTTAAAATCAAATGTTGGCATGTAAAATATTATATTTATTCAAATCATTAATGTTTAAAAAATCCATTTCTAATGTTATCAATTCGTTTTTGTTTGTATTTTTAACTATTTGGTATTATGTATTAATTTGAATTGTTTATTTTAATAATTATATAATTATATTAATTGTTCTTGAATATTTATGTTTGGAAATGTTAATATTGCCGATCGATATAACGTTAACAATTCTTATTTTTTCAATGTTTTTAAATTTGTTTAATAAATAATAGTTGTGTAAATTGACAAAATTACCCATTTTTGCTACATTTAAAATTGTTTAATATTTTTATAACTTATTTTTTAATGTTCATTTTATTATTTAATTAACGTTATGATTTTGCATTAATAATTTTAGATATTTCTGTATTTTTATCATGTTTTTTTAGTTCTTTATAATGCACAATTTGGGATAAATGTATTTAAATCATGAACAATCAATGTAAAAAAGGTGCAAGTTCTGAACCCGAACAAGTTTCTTTGGTACATTTATTCAAATGATATATATTTGCCTGATTTTCCCGTTTATTGTTGTTGTATTTATACAACATATTTGAAATAAAAACAGAAAAATAATAATAAATTTGAAAACTCATTCAACGTGCAAATGATTTTTTATTTACCAATTTCTTTGGCAAACACGTATTTATTGTGACTTTAAGTTAACAATCAATGTTAAAATATATATCGGAACAGCAAAAAACCAAATTTAAAAATTTGCGTTAAAAACACGTGGTTTTAAAAATAAAATGATTTTTGTTGTAAAAAATAAATAAAACAAAATTTGAATTGTTTAACCAAAAATATTGAGCACAGTCTATTTATTTGTAATGTTTTACAAAACTGTACTATATTTTTAAAAATGTATTAATTAAAACTATATTTTTCTTATTACAAATTATATTAAAGATAATAACTTATTTTTTAAAATTAAATAGTATAAAAATTAAATAAATAAACATGTTTTGAAAATGATTATAATCAATCCGATACGGTTTATACGACATAAAAACGTTTTAATTTGGTCTTTTAACAAGATTTCATCTTTGAGAGCCGTCTTAAAACTCTTGTGATGCTTTGATTCTACAGTTGATTATTTGAAAAAAAATATAATAAAAAAATAATAAAATTACGATGTTTTACCCGAATATTTGAATTAAATAATCGCATTTATTAACAAAAAGATATAAAAATATCAACCATTATTGTATAGTTTTCTTTTAAACTATAAATCCCGTTAATTGAGGTAATATAAATGTAAAATTTTTGTCAATTGTAATATGAACTTTTTGGACAACAAATTAAATTGATTTTTTTGAAAACTTTTTTTTGAGTGAAAAAAAGCCATTATTAGAGTAAAAACAAAGAAAACACCAAAAAACAATATTTTTTGTTAAAAAGTGGACTTTTTTGCCAACAACCACAAAATTTACTATATAAATGTCTAACCCTGTGCTTAATTAAAAAAAGTTAAGACAGTCTTTGCTATCTAAACAGTCAAATATAATTATGTTAATAATGATTTTTATAAATATTTATATATCGGTTTGAACAAACATAAGGTTTATTTTTATAAATTATTATTGATAAATATTTAATTCCAAATATTATAGAAAATAATTATTAAATGGTATTTATATGAAATAACTTCATTATTTTTTTGATTATTATATATTTGAACTACATACTTAAAATGGATAAACTAAGTAATTCAAATCGTTCATACACCAAGTCATTGATTTGAAGTCAATTTTAATTATGATCCAATTTCTAACAAATTAATAGTTTGAGTTATATTATGTCCTCTTTTCCTTTTCATCTTTATATGATTTGACTTTTAATTCTCATTTATGTCAACATTGTCAGGATTTCATTTGATGATTGTATCAAAATACTTCTCCACTTTCAGAGACTTTTTAAATGTTGAGATAGTCTGCAAAAAGTTTAGGGGGAACACAGAAAAATTCCACTTTAATCCGATACCCTTGACATTGGAATCTATTGATGAATTTCCCAATCTTGAGACTTTGGTGTTATATTCAGAAAACGACCCCATATTTACGAAACGAAGAATATTTAAAACAATTTTATCTTCAAAGACTTCTTATGGAAACTACCTTAATTATAAAGAATTTGGTGTTCAATGTAACAAAGTCGAATTGGATAAAATACAAATAACACAATTTGATCAAATTGATTCTGAAAAAGTTACCCATTTAGCTTGCGAATGTTACAGTCGCTCATCTACATTAAAGCATGTAATTTTACCACCAAAACTTGAAGAAGTTGGATATGGTTGTTTTAAAGGGTGTAAATGTCTTGAAACAATTCAATTTCCAACTACTGTTCTTTCAATTGGATGTGTCTGTTTTGACTATTGTGGAATGCTTTCCTCAGTAACATTACCATTGTTAATTAAAGAGATAAAGGAGTGGACTTTCAATCACTGTTTTTCTCTGAAAAAGATTAACATTCCACAAAGTGTCACTTCAATTAAGTATGGGGCATTCAGTGACTGCACTTCTTTGTCTTTTTTAACAATTCACAACAAAATCAAGGAATTTGGACTCGAGTGCTTCAAAAATTGTTTCTCTATGAAAGAGATCAAAATAAAAAATTCAAATTATTGTGTTCAATGCGGTCTTCGTCTCGTTTACAACTCTTCAAATAAACTCGTCTCATTTCAACTACCACACAAAAACGTATTTGTGAATGATTTTCCATTCATTTTGCTTAAAGACTGTTCAACGAAATACACAATCCCATTTGGAATTAAGTCAATAAGAAAATATTGTTTCTACAAGACTCCACTCGAGAAAGTAAAATTTACAACAACATTGAAAAAAATTTGCCAGAGTTCTTTTGAAAAATGCAACAATTTATTTTCTGTCGACCTACCAACATCTATTATTCGTCTTGAAAAAAATTCTTTTGACTCTTCATGTTCTTTGAGAACAATCAACATTCCACAAACACTCAAAAATATCGAGCCAAGAACCTTTAATTCGTGTTCGAATTTGATTGATGTCCAACTTTACCATTCCACTAATTATGAAAAGTATGTACCTTATAAATATCCACCAATTTCGATACCAGAATCCACTGTGTTTAAAAAGTAATTTATGTTTATTAAGACTGATTTGTTACCAAATTGTTTAAAACATACCTTTTTGTTCTAAAAATAGAATTAAAAATACAAATAAATTACATGATGCGTCTTAAAGTGATATATACATCTTTTAAAATTCAAATTTTTGGAATATGGATAATGAAACGTGTCTCGTAACCAAGAACCATCATGGAATGCGTCAAAACAACTAAATGTTTTGATTGATGCGTAATTCCTTTAACCAATTCCGTTCATTCTTTAGTTAATGAAGAAAAGCAACAAAACTAAGAGAAACTCTGAAATCGGGTGACTGTCATATTATTTTAAGAAATCGGAAAATTGAAAAGAACCCACAAACGATCATACAAAAGTTATAATTGGTGGTGATTTGATGGGAGTTGTTGGTGACATGTTGACTTGGTGTACTTCCAATGTACTATTGTATTCCACCATTCTATTTGTGAGTCACTTATAAATTCTAAATCCCATTTAATCTATTAAACCCATCTTCAAATATTCATCTTATTTATACCACATTTTCAATTGAATTTTTATCGGAATCCACTTTGTATAAGAACAACTCTTTTTATTTATAAAAATAGAATGAATTCCGTTAAAATTACTGGTAATTGTTATAGTAAACTATTATTACTTCTTTATAATTTCTTATAACAAAAACAACAAACTGCCAAGGCAACAAGGGAGTTGGTTCAGACTTAAAAAAGTTCATACCAAGCACTTGTTCTGCGGTAGCTCTTGCTTTTCTGTCCACTGTAATCAATTTCGACAACATTTCCTCTTGGTCCATCGAGCATTTCCATCTTTCCAAAAACTCAACTAATCTACAAGGAAAGGGTTTGTTTGGTCTATACTCCTCCCACCTTCTAAATTGTCTTGCGTCACTTTCATCCGGTGAACCACAGACTCCATAGATCATTGTTAATATTTCCAACTCGGAACTTCCAGTGAATGGGGGTCGCTTAAACAAACACTCGAATATGATACACCCAACACTCCACATATCTATTTCAGTTCCATAGAACCCATTTCCTAATATCAATTCTGGTGGTCTATAATTCAACGTTATCACGTTGTTGTTACACTCACTTTTACTTGCCCGTCGCGCAAGTCCGAAATCTGCTATCTTCAAGTATCCTTTGTTATTGATCAGTAAATTACTAGCTTTCTTTTTAGTTTGTTTTTAATTTATTTATAATTACTGGTACCTATTCTCTCTGGTGTAGAAATGTAAGACAAACGCTTCAAATCTCTATGAACAATCCCAGTCTTATGGAGATAATTAATCCCGACTAAAAACTGGAAGAGATACCCCTTGATCTGTGCAAAAGATATTGTTGTCGAAACTACGGGCGAATATAAAAGACTTTGAAGGTCATGTGGCATATACTCAAAGACAAGAAAAAGAGCGCCAGTGCCATCAATGTACTTTTCAGACGTTACAACGTCGAGTAATTTGATAACATTTGGGTGGTTAAGCTGTTGGAGAAACCGGATTTCTCGCGCAGTTGTTTGTGGGAAGCCATTCGAGTTTTCAAATTCCTTCATTTCTTTCAGAGCAACTGGTGTGCCTGTTGGAATTGTTGTGCTGTAGTACACCACTGAGTATGTACCACGACCCAGCTCTTGGTGGATTTGATATTTGTTCACAACACGTATCATCTATTTGTAAATTTTGTTTTGGGTTTTATGGGTTGGATTTTTTTGAGGAAAAAAATCAGTTTTTTTAGGGTTGATTCATTGTGGAAATTTTTTCAAATGCCATTTTGAATGATGACTTGGATGAATTCGTGATTTAATTTTATTGAACACTCATCGCTAAAAATCTAGTGAAGAGCAGTCTCAATGTCATACTTATCATTTTATCATAATGAAATATTGAATAAGAGTCTCTATTCTTCTGTTAAATAACAGTCTATCTATTTTTATTCCATTTTAATATTTAACAATTTAACTATAATAATAAACTAGTAAAACCTATTTTTCAAAAATAATTAGTTTTTATTAATAATTAAACAAATCAATTGTTATAATAATTTTTTGATGAAAAAACTTATAATTCAGTATTTCGAGTTTTTACCAAATTCTTAATTTTTAGATAAGATTATTCTTCTACTTCCATCCCAAAAGTTCCGAACAAAAAAGAAATTGTCGAACCAAATCAAAAGACAATTATTATAAATATAACAATTTTTATTACAAAATATAGTTTATTCATTTTTTTTTAATTAAACAAACTATACAATTAACTATATTTAAACCATATCATGAAACAATATTTTAACATTTATTTTTATCTTTGAAAAACTATAATTTGTTAGTTAAATAAATTAAAAGAATTGGTATAAATATTAAAAAAAAAAGAACTATTAAGAATGGTAAAAACAATTATTTGAAGTTATTAAAAGAGAGACAAGACAATTCATCTCGAAAAGCAGATGGACCGCAAGACATTAGCGAAATACATAGACCACACTCTTTTGAAGGCCGAAGCGACTGAGCCACAAATCAGAAAATTATGTGCTGAAGCTAAAGAGCACCAATTTGCTTCTGTATGTGTGAATCCATCATGGGTCTCTCTCTGCCACGAGTTGTTAAACAACAGTGGTGTGATGGTGTGCACTGTCATTGGATTCCCATTGGGGTCGACCCCAACCGAAGTGAAAGCTTTTGAGACAAAACAAGCTGTTGCCGAAGGAGCTGAAGAAGTTGACATGGTCATTAACATTGGATTAGTCAAGAGCCAGAAATATGATTTAGTCGAAAAGGATATTCGAGCTGTTGTAGAAGCTGCTGGAACCAAAGCCGCTACCAAAGTCATTATTGAGTGTTGTTACCTCACCGACGAAGAGAAGGTCGAAGTTTGTAAAAGAGTTGTTGCCGCTAAAGCCGCCTTTGTCAAGACATCGACTGGGTTTGGAACCCACGGCGCGAAGGTGGAAGACGTCGCATTGATGAGAAAGACTGTTGGCGATCAGGCAAAGGTTAAAGCTGCTGGTGGAATTAGAACTTACGACGACGCGATGGCAATGATTAAAGCTGGTGCTGATAGAATCGGGGCTTCTGCTGGTATTGCCATTTTGGATGGAATGCACTAAGTTTCACGAGTTTACATATGTTTAGTTTAATATAGTTTTAATTATCCAATAATTATAATAATAAAAAGTAATCTATTAATTTTACTAAATAATAGTTTATTTTTACTAAATAACATTTATGATCAGAGGTTTCCAAAATAATTATTGCCGAAAATGTGGTATTATAACGTACGAATTTATAGAGAAAATGAACATTTTGGTTATAAAATGGTGACGTGAATAATTAGGATTGTGATTTTGAAAACCTCTGTTTATGATTACAAGTTTCTCATATACTATTAACTAATAATAAATTAACTATAAATTAATAGAAGAGTAACACACTCTTTGTTAACATGCGAATAGAAGCAACTGACCTTTATCGGACTGTTTGATAATGTCTTAGATATTGTTTGAAACATTAGTATTGTCTAAAGTAATTGTGTTTTGTTTTTGAATTTCTTTGATTTTATTTTCTTTCTCATCATCACCTTTGTTTTGAAAAACTTTGAAGGATTCACTTTTGACTTCTTGCATTTCGATTATCACTTCTTTAAAATTTTCACTTCCGAATACTGTTGGCTCTTGATTTTCAACAAACTGAATGATTGGAATGTCATCGGCATCTTGTTCGAACCAGATCAAGAATTTATTAAAGGAGTTGTTTCTTGTCTGTGCAAGTTTGATGTAATTGTGATATAACGCAAATATGAAGAATGCAAACAGAAGTCCAATAAAAATATCGACCGAGTAATGCATCCGTGCAATTGCAAAAATACACCACCCACAAGCTACATACACACAAATAGCAACATTGAAACCAAAATAAAACAGTTTTGAAGTTTTCTTGTTATCAAAAAGTGGATATTTATCACTGTACGAAACCATGAAGAGTCCAGCAAGTGTTAATGAACTTGTGTGACCAGAAAATAATTTATCAACAGTACTCACATGTGTCCCAGCAGATATCAATACACTTTCAAACAGAGGATTTGTATTAACACTGGAGTCTCTATGAGCTGGATCATTCAATAATGTGAAGTACAAACAGACACTTCTAATTAGGAAGTTGATTCCCATTAAGAAGAAGTATCTTCTCAGAACAACAAGTCTTCCCCGAGTAAGTATGAATCGAATTGCAAACAACACAATGAAGAATCCAATGTACTTGTTGGCGAAGTCGCATAAATCGATATAACCAAATAGATCAAAGAGATAGTCGTCTAACACAAATTTGTGTAAAATGATCTCAGGGTGTTGTCTCTGGAATTGCCTTTGAAATTCTTGGGCGTATGTAATAGTAACACCATTTAAGAGTCCACCAAATACCATGAATAATATAGATAATACTAATGGATGAGTAAGTATAATAAATAATGTTTGTAAAGGTTTCTTATACAACGAAAAAAGTGCACTTTTTGCAAACAAGAAAGTGTTTTTAAATGGACTTAATAAGGTTTCAAAGATATGAAGGTTCTTTAAGTGACTTTTAAGTTTAAAAGACTTCTTTGGCTTCTGTTCAATTGTGTCGGAAATTGGGGTTTTAGTTGCTACAGTTGGAACTGCAGAGACTGGAAGTGTCATGTTGATTGAGTGAGTGGTATCCATTATATTATATTGATAAAAAGTACTGACTATTGTATTCCTTTTATTGAAAAAATGGGCAGGTTTCTTTTAAAGTGGATACTGTAAAGTTTAAAATATTCGATTTTACTCAGGCATTTTGAGCAAAAATGAATAACTCAATTGTCATTAATCTTGAAGGCATGGTTTCTTTTTTCTTCTTTTAAATACCTATAAATAACAATTTATTTTATTAAAATATCACTTTAAAAATATATAAATAGTTGGGTTTTATTGTTTTATTGTCTATTCAGCTTTAATGAAAAGACATTTTTGTTGTTTGAGTATCATCGATGGTGAAGAGATCCAATTGTATTTTTCATTCTTTTAGTACCTCGAACTCCACTTCATAATTACATTTTCATCTAATAGTTTATTATTAATATTTAATATCATAATTACTATTGCTTATTTCGCAAATATATCGAACAAGAAATAGTTATAAAATTTTAACCCCTTTATCTAAATTATTTGAATGAAAAGTAATTAATAGCTATTTATATTTATCATCTTTTCGCATTTTGTTTTCTCTTTTTTTTGGTTACAAATAAATCCAATTGAATTGCTAAAACCATTACTAATATTTGTTATATCTTTCTTAAATTTATTAAAAAAAAGTGGACAAATTCGCTCGAAAACAGCTTTTTGTTGTTGTTAAAAATAAAAATCAAGTTATTTTTATCAAAGGTATATTTTTTTTCGAATGATTGTCATTCAATATGAAACAAAAACAAAAAATGAATAGTAAATTGTATTATAAAATATACAAATTGTGTTAATACATAACAGATACTTGGATTAACGATCAAGATACTATTTTATAATCACTTAGAATTATGTATTTCCTTTCTATAGTCATGGTAAAAAAGGTTGTTGAGTAAAAATGGTTGTTGATTGAATAAAGGTCCGGTTTTTTGTATTTCAAGAAAAGTTACAAATTTCTTCGCATCATTGAAATAATATTGAAAATATGTTTTTGAGCAAATAAAACTATTTTTAACAAAGGAGTGTATTTTTAAAACGAATTGTTTTCTTCTCATTCTCAACATTTTTGTGTGTTGATTATATAAAATGTATAACATTCTCAATTTTGAATCGAAAATTGTTTTTTTGTAATTCGAAAAACAAGTATAGTTCAGTATAGTTAATATAGTTTCTGAAAAAATGAAAGTGCTTTTTTTCACCATGTTCGAAAAATAGAACACAAACAAGGATAATCATAAAAACGATAATTGACAGTATTACAATTAGTTGTCAATTTTATAACATTAAGAGCTGTTTATTGAACATTATAGATATTACATTATACATAATCATTGTTGTTTATCAAAAAAAGAAAATGAAAGTGCTTTTTTTCACCCCCTTTCATTTTTTGAGTAAAATAAGAAATGAAATTGAAAAATTATATTTTTGTTAAATATGAGTACTCCTCTTTATTACAAACGACATTTGTATTGGAAGCAAACTATACACAATCATGAGTATCAAAGTTATGGTCACACAATCGTTTTTTAAATTAATTTTCTTGATAACATGAAAAATAGAAAATAAAGAGTCAATTGTTACATAAAGAAACGGGAAATCACCCAAATTTTATAAATATATATTGCGATTAGATGTCAAATTGTTGGGGAATAATAAAGACAATTTTTCGAAACACTTCAAATTATAATTATTAATAAAATTAACCATTAATTATAATAAAAACGATAAATACAGCTGGTTTCAGAACTCAATAATCATGTCCAAACCACAGCGAAAACCCGCTTCAAAAAAAATTGGATTTGAGCGTGTTGCGCCACAGTACAAAATCGGGTCGTGGCTGTGATTTTTGGATTTCTGTGAAACCCATGCAACAGAAATCATGGAATGTCTAACACTCCAACAACAAATGAAATTGTTGAGAAGTGAAAAATGGCTTGAAAAGGTTTCAATTAAAACGAAAGCCAAAGTGTTGGGTGTCTCACCCTCGACGGCCCGCCTCAACAACTTGTATGACGATGTCTAAGGGAAGTCTGGAAGAAAACGAGAAATTAATCAATCGAGAATGCCGTTGTTGTTGGAAACAATTTGAGAAAGACAAAACACCACCAAACCAATCACCACCAAAAAGATGGGAAATGTTGCAGAAGGAGTTGTTGGGAAGAAAGTATCAAAAAGAACCATCGCAAACAGTTTGAGAAGGGAGGGTTTAATTAAGAAGATTGCAAAACCAATGGATAAAGAGAGAGCTGAGTAAGAATGAGTTAAGAAGCTATGAAACTAGAGCTGTTGATTTGTTGAACAATGACAAACAATATGCCGGCGAAAGAGGTGTCCACTTGAATGGAGTTAAACCCTCCCTCCTTATCAACATGGACGAAAGTGGTTATTGTCCATTTGTGGACTCAAAAAGGAGCAACTTTTATGTTGACGACAACTATGACTACACCAACTCTTACTCTGTTGATCGCTCTCAAAAACGCATAACACTGATTGCAGGAATATTTGCCAACAACACCACACTTAAACCAATGATCATACTATCAAAGTTGACAATGAAAAATGAAATCGACAGATACATAGACAGAGATGATGTTGAAATTGCATATCAACGCAAATCTTTTATTACTGAAGACATATACACGTTGTGGCTTGAAAGATGTCTTTAATCAGAACTGGAATTAAGAAGAAAATAATGCCCACAAGAATGGGCGGTTTTAATACAAGACAACTGTGTTAGCCATATTAAAGACGGTGCTAGAAAGTGGCTGTTCGAAAATAAAGTGGCTTTATTATTATTGTGCCCACACAGTAGCCACTTGTCTCAGCCACTGGACATCGTCATATTTGGCGTTCAAAAAGTTTGTTTTTATTATGAGAGAAATTAGTGAAATAATATTATTGTTCAAAGCCGTTATGAGTCTTGTTAACATGTTTACTTTTCTTTTATTGTTATTGACTGATAGAGAGCAATGGGTTCTTCGGTAGTTTCTCGACTTGTTGGTATGAAGTACCCCATTGGTGTTATGTCTCAAAAGGATGATGTTGAAGATGAAGTCAAGAAGGCTACAAAGCGAAGAAAAATGGAAATTTTAGAACTCAAGGATCAAGATGGTGCAATAGATGCTGCTAAGTTGGGAGAGTTGTCTGTTTGTATGGTCACAAAAAGAGTCGTTGAAATCATCCAATCGTTCAAAATTGCCTGCGTTAACAACAACACCTCAGCCTTTCACATGTGTGGTTACGTAAAAAAGCCAATTGGAAAAGAAAAAGAGGGTACTTATGATGTCAGAATTTTCTACTGTAGGGAGTATGCCTTCAGAATACGAGAGTTTTTGGGCGAACAGGTTTGCGTAGTTCCCGTTGCCTTTCCTGGAAGAAGAAGCAACTTAAACATTGATAAAAACGAAGGCACTTCAAAATGATTGAAAATTTGTGTTATGTTTGATTTATTTTTTGAATATTTCCTGATAATTTCAATGTAAGTTGGGCTGACCTGTAAGATTAATTAAAGTACACAAGTTCAAAAGGAATTCAAAATGAAATTTATTTTTATTATTCAATCATTGATAATATTATTTAAGTTTAAAATAATAAAAATATGGTTTTAAAAACTTCTTTTTAATACAATTGTCAAATTATGACATCTCGTAAACTTTAAGTTTTTACAGATCAACTCTGATTTTTACATATTTAACAGATCAATTAAACTGATATTTTTATTATTTACTCACGTTTAAGTAACAACTGCATTTTCCTTAATTATTATAACATCGACAATCTTTTTTTCACGACTGCTTATTATTGTTTGTTTTTTATTTCTCTTTATTCAATGTGTTTATCGATAGCTTTATTTGCTTTGGTTAAACCAATACTGGTTGTCAAAAAGGTGGAATTGTGGAGTTTGTTTACGTTTTGTTAATACAGAAAGTGTTGACCGTATAGGTTTAGCGTTTCTTTCGATGATTGGCTTTTTACTTGTTTAAAGCATAAAATACTCTTGCCATTGACTAGAGCATTCATCTAATTGAAACTTTTATCATCTTTTTGTTATTGTTTTTTGTTATTGTTTATAAATGAGAAGAAATCTTCTTTCCCTTCATTTTCTATTTATTTTTTCGTTTTGATTTGAATAATATGTTCTTTTTCGTTCTGTTTAAAGGGAAAACAACTTCAATTAAAGGTACACTACAAGTGTAACTTTTATTGAAATGTAAAAATAAACCGAACCTTTATTCAATCAACAACCATTTTTACTCAACAACCTTTTTTACCATGACTATAATTGAATTTATCAGGATTTCATGACTAAGAGCAGTCGTCTTTATCAACCATTTTTTTGCCCTCTTCCGAAACATCGTCAGATCTTTGTGCTTTTTTAAAACTTCCAGTTCAAAAGAAGCTCATTCAAAATAGTATCTAAATAAATAAAGGTAGAGTTGGAGGAAAAAAGTCCGGTTCGATAAGGAAAAAAAATAATTATAATAAAAAACTATTTTATTTTAGTCAAATAATGATGAGTGATATTTCTTTAAAATAGTATAATTTTAAAGTAATTATATTTAAGAAGAAGTTCTGCGTATATTCACATTTCATGAACAAGCCTGTAATTGTTTAAGGGATTCATGAGGATTGTTAATTTTTCTGAGGATGGTAAATATCTTAAACATAATTTCTTTCAATTTAGATTTTTTTGCCTAAGATCAAAAAGGTATATTTTGAAACACATGATTTTCTTTAAAAATGCTATTTATGGATTGTTTGAAAGATGATTCTTTCAGTTGATTTTTACAAAAAAAATAATCTACTTCTATTTTTTGATTTACCACAAGACTAACTTTGGTTTATATGAAAACATTTGACAGACATATAAATTATCGAAAAAGTCGATTTTTTAATCAAAATCACAAAACAAATTAATCGAACAATTTTTAATCTTTTTCACAAAAAATACAATTTATTATAAATCAATTCATGATATTTCAAACAATAAAAATTGATAGCAAATAACGTATTAATAACGTATACTCTATGCGATGACAATTTATGTATTTGCGCAAATTCAAAACGAGAGGTTTTGGATATCGATAAAACAACGATTGATAAATAAACAAATTTTTAAAATAAAATCATTTTTGTTATAAACTGTTTTATTTATTTTTTAAAACATATATACACAAGAAATATATGTTTATATTAATATTTTGCATTATACAATATTAATTCTCAATGAAAATGTGTTCAATTTATTAATCAATTTTATATATTATTTGGCGTTTTTGTTGTGTTTTGACGATTTTTGATATAATCAATTATCAAAACCCACTTTATAAAAATTCTTTGATAATTTTATTTATAGAATTTTAAATCAATAGTGGCAGTGCTATAAATATCTCTGAGGATGGTAAGTCGTGTAACAAACAGACATTATCAACACGGACTTAAACATCTAAAAAGTGAAATGACGTGTTCCCATGTTCAAAAATAGTAACTTACTCAATATACATTTCAGATAGATGTAAAAGTGTAAACTTTCTATTTCTGTCATCCTCAGAAAATAATTGCCATCCTCAGAACTGTAAATCTGTTTAAAACACAAGTTAATATCAAAATGAAACAATCATATTAAAATATACACAATATGATTAACTTTGTTATTACAATAAATTTGAATAATTGCATAAATTACAAAATTATTAATAAATTTGTTATTTTAAAATTACATTTTTTTGAAAATCAGTGTTTTCTACTTTTTCAATTTTCATTTTGATAAAAAAAACAATTATCAATTTAAACGTAAATTTCAATTATTATGTTATAAAGACGGATTCGAAAATAATTTCAATAAGTATATAATCATAATATGAACAAGTTTAATTCATGTTTTGTTATTTTCCGTCTCAAGTTCGCGAGATATAATTATTGTTTTTGTTTACTGATTATTGTGGCGATTTTTTGATTGTATTTAATCTTTTGGCATTTATGACAAATTATTACCATTATTTAAAATTGAACTTTGACTCGAAATATTAAGTGTCAATTATAACTTGAGTTATGAAAATGGGCTTTATGGGGAACTGAACATTATGGATTTGATTTTTGTATCCTCAGAAAAATATTTTTTAATAAGGATAGCTTTGATCCTGAAGATACACCTTATCCTCAAGAAACCCTTTAAAATACATTATTTTTTTATGTTGAAATTAATACCTAAAATCGAAAGTGTCAATATTTTAAAATTATTATTATCAATTAATTGAATGTATATCTTACTTAATGGTGTTATGTGATGTATACTAACAATTGTAATTTGGTCAAATGATTATTCAAAATGAAATAAACATAGACAATTATTTAATACGACTAAAAACTAAAAAAACAATTCATTGATGAGAAAAAAACTTTTAAATAATTTGAACAACCATGAACACCTAAGAATTCAATTATGACTTATCTTTCAGACAATTTCTTTTGAAATTATAATCCCGGGTTTGCATAGCTAAGAAGAGATTTGAACAACCATGAACATTATAATTACCCACAAATTACACAATAAGTAAATAGCTCAAATAAAGTTATTATAAAAGGTAAATATAATGTACAATTCACCAAAATATTCAATTTAAAACACAAAATAGTCTACACCTCTGTCAGTTGCTCTTTGCCTCGACGATTGTGTCCATCAACTTCTTGGCGTTCTCCTCGACGTACAAAATCGGGCTTTTCGAAAGTGAGAACAGATTGATAGAAATCTTTGCAATTTGTTCGTTCGTGTACTGCTTCATATCAAACCCGTTGAACAGCTGTGTCAAATTATCAACACCCGCTGCCTCAAACTTCTCCATTTTGTCCGTCGCATATTTTGCAAAACTCGACGTTTTAATAAACTCTTTATACACCATTTCTTTCCCACTCGGAAACTTGAGTCCTTTGATATACCTCCACACCTCTTCCTCGTTATATTCAATGCTGTTCCATTGGTCCTCAAGACTTTTCATTTTAGGTGCCTTCTTCAAGAAGAAGCCATCAAATATTGTCAAAAACTCGATCATGTTTCGGGAAAACTCCTTCATAACTTCCACACCAGCGGTCAAGTCGTTCATTTGTATCACCTTCAAAAACCGGTTATCGACGATGTGATGAATGCACTCCCCTCCGTTGATATCGAGCGTGTTGACCTTCTTCGCGTTTTTCTTGATAACATCTTTCACCATTTGATTTGTTGTCCCAACTAAAATTGCCTTATCCTTTTTAATAATGTCATCATTCATCGTAACGTAGGGCCGAATCTCGCCACAATATTCAAGTGGAGATATGATACTGCTCAAGTACTCGACAGCTTCTGTAACTTCAGTCACATCCTCCGAGTACATCACAATGGACTCTCCCATTAACAAAGAAGCCCACAAAGAACGCAGACTCGATAGGTGTTTTCTTAAAAACGACGGGAAGGTGTTCCACGATGTCACTGCAAGATCAAATCTCTTCGAATAAAATTTGAGTGAAAAATTTCCGTCTCTCTGATACTTTGGGAATGATGAAAATTTGAGGTACAGTGTTGTCACCAAAATTTGGTTGTCCATATCCTCTGCCAAAAATGTTGATTTCACGTTGTGTAAAATTGATTGATATGGTTTCGTTTCTTTGTTTTTGGTAAGTAAAATGAGTGACTTTTGTATTGATTTTCTCTTGTCGGTGTGTGGTATTTGGACGAAGAGGACGTGACAGAATATGTAATTTCGCGTCAATGGGAATCTGAAAGAATAAATTGAGCTTTTCGGTTCGAAAATTGGTTTTGCTGGATTGACTGTATCAGGCATTGACAAATAGACGCTACAAGTTATTTCAATAGACCTTTTAACTTCAATTAATTATATATTTGTATGTCAATATGTTATACCACTTTTGTAATAAAGTATTGTATAATATAATATAAAGAATTATATATAATATATTATTATATAATAACATACATCTGTTGTTTGAAGTAATCTCCAAACGAGTTTGAAACGCCCTGTGGAAATTCGTTTTGTATTTCTGAAAGTCAAAAGTTGTGTTTCCAATACGACAAAACAAACTGTTGCCGTAGCTTT
>NW_004440113.1:140431-153102 GCF_000330505.1 Entamoeba invadens IP1
CTCTCTCTTTCTACAAATAGAAAACAATTATCATTCACTATTAATAATTATTAATAAATAATATAACAAAATCTAATTTTAGTTTTTGAATCATCTTTGATGAAAAAAGCAAAATACTCTTGTTGGATTTGAATTGATTGATATTATAAAAATACTATTAATATAATAGGGAATGATTAGTTCTTGTTATTTTTTCGTTTTTTGGTTTTTATTTTCGCGTTAAAAACCCTTGATTTAAATAGATTATTTCTTTCCCCGAAATATTACATAAAAATTTGCTTTTTAAAAACAATTAAAAATAAAAACTTGATTTTACTTTGAGGTAATAAAAATATTAATTAACATAATTATTAATATAATTTTATTGTATTGTATCTTTTTATATTAAATTATATTAGAAATAAACCATATATGTATAATATAAAATACCATATTCTTTTGTTTGTTAATTATTGTTAATAAACAATAATTAACATAGAGTTGGTGGAAAAAAGTCCTGTTCAATAAAAAAGTTTGGCTCATTTGCAAATTATAGTAAATTATAATATTTGTTGCTATAATATTGAAAACATTTTGTATTATTTCAAAAACATTAATTAAAACTCCTAAAAAACAAAAAAATAAAAAAAAATAAAAAAAATAAAAAAAATAAAAAAAATAAAAAAAAATAAAAAAAATAAAAAAAATAAAAAAAAATAAAAAAAAATAAAAAAAAATAAAAATACTTACAAAACCAAACAAGAAAAATTAAAACCAAACTTTTGGTCGAAAATTTTTTATTCAGGTCAAAAAATTGGCACTTCGAATAGAAAAATGAGATTTTATTCTCATGTTTATGTCGATACAATACAAAGTCAATAGCAACCACTCAACGTTTGTTTTTGGAATTAAAAATAAAGGTTTAGCAAACATATAAAACGCAATATTAAAAGTATAAAACATATCATTCAATTGTTTATATAGTCGGTGCAACACAATTTAACAATCAAAAACTAAAATTCAGCATTTCGAAACAATGGATTGATTGCAACTAATTTGAACTTTCAAACATCATTGAGTTGTTTAAAAAACATGGCGTTTATTTAAGATGCTTGCCAATAATTCAATCTATGCGTGAATTAATCAATCTTAACGTGAAGTCAACGTGTCTAACCAAATGAAAATAATTATGGTTGTAACTTACATTAGTATTATGTACAAATTCGGGATTCGTTCCCAAATTGAAGCGTCTCGATATTTAAATTGAATTCTTTGTTTGGCTCGATAGTTATACGAAATTAAATAGTAATAATAATAGAAACTAATAATAAATGGTTGTTTATAATAAAATATAGTTATTCTTATTGAGCCGGACTTTTTTCCACCAATACTAATAATTAATTTTACCTTATTATTAAAACTCATATTATATCATAAAATATAATAATATTTTATGATGATTATAATAAAACATTCAATAACAAAAAATCAACAATTAATTAAAAATCCTGTTTTTTGACAAACCAAGAATTAGTCAACGAACATCCTCGTTGTTTTGGGGTAGACGAGAGTTGAGTTTTTGGTCTTCCATAAGCCGATGGAATTGTCAATTTCAGACTCAACGATTTTTGTGGTGGTTCGAGTGTGTTGTTAATGACTGGGGAGTTATTACTTGGTGTTTCCGAGTGGACTGCACGCGTACATTCTGTGGCCAGAGTAGTTCTTGGGCGCAAATCTTTCGAGTGGTCACTTTTTCGTTGTGCCAAAAATGCGTTAGTCCCGTTGCTCTTTCTCAAAGAGACATGAATTGCTTTAAGACTTGGAAAATTGAAATGAGTGAAGACCGACCTCACAATTTGGTCGATAGAAATCAGTTGTTTCGTCCGTTTGTCTGTCATGCTTTGCTTGGTACTAAACGTTTCATTCTTAAATAAGAACTTATGGTAATTGATTATTAAATATTTTAATAAAAAGCCTTGAGCCGTGGGGGAGATCCCGTCACAGAAAAACGGGCCAAAGTGCATTAAGTATTGCAGCTTATTTGGATTGTATTGGTACCATTCATTAAACAAGAGCAATAACAGTTGTATAACATTTTGTGAAGGAGTCTTTTCAACACTTTTCAATAACTTTTTTGCGATCACTTCAATGTTTTCTGTGGGTCAAACTTTGAATAGGTATTTATATCTATAATCAAACTATAATTAAACTAATGAACAAACCATCAGAAAAAATGATGTTTTTCATATACGCCAAATCACCGACTAAATAGCCAAAGAGTGGTCTAGTGAGTGATGACAAGAACAAGAAGAGCATTCCCACTATTTCAGGTGATGTTTTTTGACTCAAATCGATTTCCTCCCCAAATTCTATTTGTATTAAATTTTCTTGTGCTTTTCGTAAGTTTTGGTTTGTAAAGAAATTTTCATTTTTGAAGTTGAAGTGGAGGTACAAAAAGTTACAAATTTTAAAGAAGAGTGGGGAGACGCCAAAAGCGTTTACTGGGAGTTTATCAAGATCAATTCCACAAAGTCCCCATGGGGTATGATATTCTGTGACTATTCGTTGTAAAATAGGTAAATCGCCTTTAGCCCTCAATGGGTTTTCTTTAGTGTATTCTGTTGACTCTAAAACTATTAACAACGCCTTTTCTGTGGAATCAAAAATGACTTGAATATTTTCTTTAGGAGCCACAATAGTTCTACTTTTCCTTCGAAAGATCACAAAAGGTTCCACATGAACAAAAGTGAGGGGTTCTCCTTCACACGTCAACTCATATCGATCAAAATATGACGAACACAACAGACTGTCATCTACACATGTGCTAAATTTAGAAAACGGTAACAAGAGGACCACCTCTTTTTCATTCAGTTTGTCTAAAGTCTCGCACTTCTGATCTAACACCCGCAAAATGCGCTCTTCGTTTCTCACAAAACACATTACTCGGTCTTCAATGCCAAGTGCTTTTTTCAACACTTCTATGATATCACTCATGTGTTTCGAAGGATCCAAAAAGAGGTCATACAACGCGTCGTTGAATTGAAAACACACAATCGTAGTCGGTCTCCACATGATGACTAATTCATCATGCAACTCACTGATCTTCTTATCTTTCTTCAAAACAGAGACTACTCCTCTTTTGATTGACCCAAAGACTTCATTCGATATATTGTCTTCTGTCGTGTGCATCGCCTCCATATAAAAATCGTGAAGTGTCATTTCTTGATTCATCACGTATTTCACTGTAGTTCCTTCTTTTACAATTTCTAATACAGTTTTGTCTTTAGAGTCGTCATCTGCATTCGCCACAAAGAACTTTTCTCTTCCTTTCGGCTGTTCCAGTGTTTTAGAAATTTCAAAACGTTGTTGTTCGGGTATCGTCTCTTGTTTTAAACATCTTCGAATGAATACCTCAACCTTTTCAATCTTTTGGAACTGATAATTCCGCTGCTTCAAAACCATCACCTTCTCGGCAACTTCACTCATCTTTTGACACTTCACAAAATTGATCTTTTGGTCCTCAAACTGTGTCACAAAGCCTCCTTCTGTAAAGAGTAAATCACTTAGAAAGAGTCCAATATATGGAGTACATGGGGAATGGGAAGCCCTATCGAGGGTTACTCTATAAAACTCCCAGTTGTTTTCTGGTGATGCAAATTGTTGGAGTGACGTGAAAATAATTTTCGTCTTTTGGTCGACCATTTCAAACGATTTTGAAAGTCTTGAAATGGCCGAACTTGAAAGTAATGTCAAGATACATATCAGTCCGTCAAAGTTCTGTAGTTGCAAAAATTCGTTAGCGATTAAAATGATGTGTTTGATGTGTTTTGCTCTTGTTTGGACACTTCTCGTCTTCAGAATGAGTGTCGCAAAGTAGTTTTGAAGTTCATTGAAAAACGTGACGCAAAGCGCCAAGTTACTGCATTGACTCTTTGAGTTCTTCTGATTCCACAAAAACAGTTCAAACACGTTGACTGATTTAAATACTTCGGACTGGAGCAGCGTGACTTGTTTAGCAAATATGACAGGCGGTAGAGTTAAAAAGTCGATTGGGCAGTCTGAGATCAAATATTCCAAAGGCATCAAATCGATCTCAAAACTGACGCTTTGTGAAAACGTGACGATTTCTTTTTCTTTATATTTTAATTGTAATGCTTGTTTCTTAAGTCCGTAGTTCTTAAGTAACTCCAAAAAGCTCTGGTACACTTGCATGACATTTTCAAAGTCCGTTTGAGTTAACAGTGGAAATATCGTCGAGCTAAAAAAGGACATAATCGACACAATTCGCGCTCTTACCACTCTACTCAGTGGACTTATTAGACTCATTGAGAGTTCAAATCTATTAATAAATTCTAATAAAAGTTCTCGTGTGCCTATATACAGTCGATGCCCCCATAAAAAGTCCTTAGAAATTTCTTGTGAGAGACACGAGTAATTGATCAACTCCGAGACAGTGCATGTGTCGATTTTATTTGGCGGACTTGGAAATTTTGTTTTAAAAAAGTCCGCAGAGACCTGACAAGGGGAATGACAAGGAAAAAACACGTGTTGATTTGGGTGAGAAAGAGTGAGAAGCGTTCGATATATTTCGGTTTGAAAAGTCGACTTAAAGTCTGAGGACCGGTCACATTTCATATACACATGTAAGTTGAATTCTTTCTTACACGTCATCCTGTGTTTTTCTTTTTGAAGTTCACCTTGAAGGTTTGGTGTTCTTATCCTTTTAGTTCTTTTATAAATTCCTATTAGTTTCGCTCTTTCTTATTTTAAACACCAAGTTGTATTATTCTATTTATTTCTTCATTAAACGTTTCATTTGAATTTCGTTTTCGATGTTTTTTGGTTAAATACTTTCTCGACTTCCAATCCCCATGTCATTCCTTTAAAACATTTTAGTATATAATTATATAATATTTAATTCAAAAATACAATGGTTGGAATAATATAATAATGCCTTACATCAATACTAGTTTTGGATGTATGAAGAAGACCTTTTTCAATTAAAAAATTTCTTAATCTAACAAATATTAACAGTATCATATCATTATAAAAATTTAATTATAACAAATAATACAGTAAACCTTATAAATATAAAAAAACATTGAAAGGTAGTAATACTTCCTTATTAATACTAATTGTTATATTTCTTTTTATTTCATAATGATTCAATTCCTCAACTTGTCTTTAATAAAAAATATCAATAACTTTAGTAATTTTCTGACAATTAAAAAAAATAGATAAAAGAACTAAACAATACTATAATGTGACGTTACATCAATCAATTTTCAAACAACAAATTTGCTGCAATTTCGCAGTTTTTCCCACTCTTTAAATACACTCGGAGACATTCCTCTCTGTTACACTTAAGTAACATCAACTTTTCTATCTCGACGTTGTCTTGTTCCGTTAGTACCACTTCTTTCGAGTCGACATCGTCGATATTTCGGTGACTCAAAAAGTGGTCCGCCGCCATTTCCAAGTTGTTGTCAAAACAAAACAAGAGTTGGACAGCCTCCCCGCGCATCATCCCCAGATCAATCAATGTTTTAATATCATTTTCATTCATCTGACTTTCGTCAATCCCATTTGTGTCTGTCGTTGTCGTCGGATTAAGTGTTCCAATATCCACCGGAAGGATTTTCAACTCCTCACAGATTTCCTTCTCTGTTTTTTGTATTTGCCAGTCGTTTTTTTCCAGCAAGAAGAGGGCCTTTTGTTCGTTGATAACGGGATATGAGTGTACTATATACTTTATGAATTTCGAAAACGTGTTGATCACATCAAATTGACGAGCGTTGTCATAAATCTCCAAATGTTCGTTTTGTATTGTGATGGTTGTGCCACTGCACACAAGAACAAACGTGCGACAGAACTGATATTGTGTTTCTTTGATTGTCATCACTCCCATGATATTAACAATCTATCCGTGAATGTGTTCTGTGCTGTTACAAGCATTCTATTGTATAATAGATATTATTAATATTATTATAATAATATTATAATAGTATAAGTATAATATAATTATAGTAAGTAATATTATTATAACAAACATAATTGTTCCCAAATTGTAAAATATCAAAACACATCTCTGATATCCGATGTTTCGTGCTCTCAAAGCCTCTGAAAAAGTTTAAAATCTGTGGTCTCCCCTTCGCTATGAATTTCAATAAGTCATTTGGCGAATTCACCGTTTCATGGTTCCGCGAGTTGATTCCAAATATCCGGATGTTCTTTTGAAGCACTACATCAAACAGTGAATTCTCCGCATACAAATTTGCAAGCATCCCGATGTTCTTATCAAAATAATCAAAATATTGGATAAAAAACTCATGCAATTTCCAAAACAATTCAAAGTTGAATGGTTGAATAGTGTTATACTGTGACGGGGCAATTCCATGTTGCACGTTACCTATTGTTGTTTGTCCAAACTGACAATTTGAAATGTTTTTATTGTCCAAGAACATTAGATATGGGAAAAATTGTTTTAAATCGCTGTTTGTTATTTCACATTCTATTGATATTAATACATTATAGTTCAAATGCCATTCCTATTTATAATAGTAATATTTATTATAATTATTAGTACGTTGTCAATGAACCAGAACAGACTTCATCCACAGGTAATATATAACAAACAATAACGCGACGTCTTGAATTGGGTTGTTGTTCAAACAAATTTTGATCAGGGGAAGTCCGCTGATAGCTTCAAAATATTTTGCGGACTCCAATCTGTTGTACGACAAGTCCAACATTGTCAAACACTTTAAACCACTCTTCATTGGAGCTAAAAATCCGCCATTTCGAATTCCGTTATGACTCAAATTCAAAGCGAGTAAATCAGGCAATTCAGCGGCGACAAATGAAATCGTTTTTTCTAAGACGACATCAAACGGCTCTGTCAAGGTGAACCGGAACTCCGCAAATTTGGACTCCAAATTTGAAAGGTCGAGTTCGCGTTGTCTTAAATTTGAGTACCGAAATTTGATGCGTTCAAGTACAAAGCGGAGTTGGTCATCGCGAGATGGTTCTCTTTCAAAAGAAACACGAGTCCTTTGGTTGTTGAACAGAAGCCCATTGAAATTTAAAAGCATTCTGCCTTGTTCAAGTGTTTGAACAGTGACATCAAATGACTGCGTGTTTGTTTGTTGAATAAAAATAATCCCTATGTCCGGGTTGAGTTCATTAATCAACTTCCGAAGATCATCTATTGTCCCATTAAACGTCCGCACAAGCATTTTTGTTGACATGGTTGTGTGTGAATTGATAGTATTGCAGTTCCGTATAGTTGTTTTTTATTATAATTATAATATATTGTATAATTTTTGTTGTAATATATGACAGACTTTGAACAATAAATCTCTAATTGATTGTTATTGAGGAATTTGGTAAATGATTTTTTTTAAGAAGTTTATTATATTTAATTTAAATCAAATTGTTTTTAAATTTTAAATTAAAATGTTACTATTGTTAAAAAAATAGTATAATTTATAGTATTTATTAATAAATTTTAATTTTATGTATTTTTGGGTTGTGAATTAAAAATAAATAAAATAAAGTAGTTTATACTAATAATATATGCTATGTATTAATTTTGAATTGAATAATTTTAGTATTGATTCAATATAACATAAAATTTATATTAATTGTTATAAAACAAATACACGGGGTAGACCTTTCCCACCCTCACCCCGTCTAAATATAGAATTAATTTACTATATTTTATAATTTTTTAATTATAATTATAGTAAATGGGCGTTTTGGATAATATTAGGTCTGGTTCCCGAATTCAAGAAATGCCGAAAATTCACCTCGAGTCAGTGGAAACCGAGTAAGACGGAGCATTGAAAAGAAGGCTCTGAAGACACACTCAAACAGTCTGTTTGTGTACCGTTTCACCCACTTTCCAAGTCCTCCCTTGGCGCGGATCCCCCCTGACCCCCCCGCAAGCGGGGGGGAACCACATCCGCGTCCACACAGTACGGACAAGGAAAGTGGGCGACATGGGGACGCACAAACAGTGGCTGAAAAGTGGATTCTTTCAAAAAACACTCGCGGCAAATATTTTATTTTGGTAAACGGGGTGAGGGTGGGAAAGGTCTGCCCCCAAATACACATTCAATTTTTATTATTTCATAATTAAAAATTCATTGTTGGTTAATCAAAAAAAGTCTTAAATTTATAGTTATAAAAGAACGTTAATAAAGATGGTTGTCGTTTTTTATTTGATAACATAGAGTCTGTCTTTTAAAGTTATCTGGTACCTTTTTTACCAAAAAATTGGAATATTTTGGGAAACCGTTCTATAAATCCATCCCAATTGTTCACAGTTTTTTTTACATTTTTCATGCCCGTTGTTTAGAGATAATCAAAGCTATTTTTTGTCTACCAGATAACATTAAAAGACCGACTTTATAATGAAAAGTAAAAATTAAAATTTAAAAAGCCAAAAGGCCAAAAAAAAATAAAAATAATCGAAATGTTGATAATATAAATTCAAATTTATGTATTTTATTATAATTTTTTAATCTTATTTTGTAAAAGCAATCAAACATCCACTTTTTTGAAGTTTCAAAGATCAAAAAAGTGTTAAAGATTTTTCTTATTAAATACAATTAAAATGCAATTCAAAGTTGGGTTGATATTTAAAGAGTTTTTTGTTTTAAAAAACAGAGTCAATGGCTTCTTTATATACAAAAGCTGCAAATTCCGCTTTCCGTAATGTTTATGACCTCACTTATGAAGGTGATTACAAAGACTCTTTTGAAGGTTTCTATGCTGACATGAAAGGTGAACTGAACAAAGAGACGATTCCCGAGTTGATGTCTCATTATCCAACAGTAGAGCAAATAAACAAAGACTGCCCAGACACAGTGAATCCAAGTTATTTCAAACAGAATCATTTGGACGATTGTGAAGGTGTATTTGAAGTCATTCCAAAGAAGATATATCAAGTGAGACCACGGTCTATTGATTATGCCAATTTCACGGTTGTAAGAGGAAAGACTGGTTGGGTTATAGTCGATTGTATGTCATCAGTCTATTCTTGCAAAACATGTTTTGATCTCATTCAAAATACAGTAGAAAAATTGAAAGTTTCAGCAATCATAGTCACACATTCCCATGGTGACCATTATATGGGATATGACGCAGTTGGATATGATACCGTTCCACTCTATTTACCAGACAATTTCAAGCAGATGTGTTTTGATGAAAATGTATGCACTGTTGAGGTAATGGGAAGACGAAGTGAATATCAATGCGGTGTCTACAATAAGTCTCCAAATATGGTTGGAAGTTGTTTGGCGCCTTCAAGACTTCCAAAAGTTGATGGTAAAAGTGGGTCATATCCACACTCACAAAACACGACTTATATCAAAGAGAATTGCACTTTAGAAGTCGATGGCCTTCAAGTCGATTTTATTCCAACTCCAGACACAGAAGCACCAGCAAATATGATGTGTTACTTTAAAGATTATGAAACATTAAGTGCAGCAGATAACATGTTACACTTTTTACACAATTTGGTCACACTTCGTGGTGCCAAAGTACGCAGTGGAAAGTTGTGGAGTAAATGTATTGATGATGCCATTGTCAAGTATGGAAAGACTGTTCAACATCACTTTGGTGGACATGACTGGCATTTGAATGGAAACGAAAAGATCAATCATTATTGGGTTGTCCAGAGAGACATGTTCAAATATCAACATGACCAAGCACTAAGATATGCCAACAAAGGGTACACTCCAAACGAAATAGCAGACGTTGTGCAATTTCCAAAGAGTTTAGCCACAGAACATTGCTGCAGAGGGTTTTATGGTAATTTGAAAAATAATGTGAAGTCGCAATACATGATGTATCTTGGGTGGTATGATAACAATGTTGCACATTTAAATGAACTTCCGCCAAAAGAAATATCATTGAAATATGTAGAAGCTTGTGGTGGTATAGAGAAGGCGCTTGCAGTGGGTCAAAAGGCTTATGATTGTGGAGAATATAGATGGGCTTCTACTATATTAAACTATGTTGTCTTTGCCGACAAAACAAATCAAAAAGCAAGAAACTTATTGGCAGATGTCTACGACCAATTGGCGTACCAATGTGAAAGTGCTTTGTGGGTCAATTCTTATAACACTGCAGCTATTGAGTTAAGAAATTTAGATTGGAAACAACCAAGACCAAAGGGTGTACCATTCAATGAATACCCTATTTCGGCATTTTGTGATTTAATGTGTGTTTCTGTCGATCCAAAGGTACTTGGTAACATGTTTGAGACTGTCAAAGTTGTATACAAAGATACAAAAGAAGAAAGAAATTTAGTGGTCAGCAATGGCACCTTACATGTTAGAGAGTGTAATATAGATGACACTTTCACCGCTTCTATTGAAGGAAATAGAAAGGACGTTTGCGAACTTTTGCAAAAGAATTTGACTTTTGATGATGCAATGAAAGATACAAATTTCAAATTTACTGGAGTGGAAATTGTGAAAAAGCTCCTTGAAGCATTAGACTTTTCTGTGAAATACTATAACTTCGTTGAGCCACAGTAAGTCATTTTTTCTTTGGTTTTTTGTTTAATTTTAAATTTTAATAAATGTTTTATATGTTGTAATTAACATCATTAAATTATAATTAATATCATTGTTGATACCATCAACTTTTAAATGGTGATGATAAATAAGAAAATATAAAAAGTAGACTCAATTAACTTCAACACAAATAAATTGTAAACAAACTATTTTAATAGTAAAATATAGTTTTATTTATATTTTAAAATAACAACCACGTCATTGAAGTGTTGCATAAATAGAACAAATAAACCATTAGTTTAATAGTAAAATAATTATTACAAAACAATCCACGTCATTGAAGTTTTTGAATGAGGTTTAAATAACACAAAAAATAGAATAAAAGGGCAACAAAACTTTGAAAGTCAGACAATGCAAATCTTTGTGAAGACCCTCACTGGAAAGACCATCACATTGGAAGTCGAGCCAAACGACTCAATTGACGCCATTAAGGCAAAAATCCAAGAGAAGGAAGGTATTCCCCCAGATCAACAAAGACTCATCTTCGCTGGCAAGCAACTTGAAGAGGGAAAGACGTTGTCTGACTATAACATTCAGAAGGAGTCCACTCTCCACCTTGTCTTGAGATTAAGAGGTGGCTTCTAAATTCATTCGTCTCTTAGATTCGTATGGATTTGTAATTCATTACTTCGTTAACTTTGTTTAGTTATAACACGCGTTTAATGTATTGATGTCATCAGAAAGCAATAAAGCTAACATCAAAGTTAATTATCAATAATAAGTTTTTTCATTGTGTGTGAAATTAACTCAACACACAAATGATTAAATGCAGAGAGAGAAATGCCGAATTTTTAATTACAAAATTGTATGTATAAAATGTATCGAGTGAAATGAATATTTATAAAAAATAGAACAGTAAAACCTCTCAATAGTGAGTCCCCCATTAAGAGAATTCTCTCATTAAAGGTTCTTTCTACATCACTTCTGCGACTGGAAATATTGAATTTAGTGATGGAGTTGTTTCAATTGCATATTACAGTGGTTCATTGTTGACAATTGAAGGCACACAAACAATAATCTCGATTGATAAAACTTCCCTTGACGATCAAACAGCAGTTGCGATCAAAGCTTCTTTAAGTTCCTTGACTCTTCTTTCCACAACAAAGACAACCGATATAACCCTTGACCAAACAGTTTTTGTGATGGGCCAAATTGATTACACTGGTACAATAAATGTTGTAGGCAAAAAAAGTCGACACTCGACCTCACTCACATGACATCATTGAAAGATTCCTCTTCAATAACTTCCTCTGTGGATGGCACGACCATCAAAACTATTTATGAAGCTGCTCCACTTAGTACACTCAAATTGTCAGATAAATGGGTCACTTCATGTGATAAAATGACTCTAACTTATAATACTCAAAAGGAGAATTGTGGTGAATGTGAAGTTGGTGATGAATACAACAATATCTATTTTGATTGTATGGCTTACAAGACAAGTGGTATAAATACACTCACAATTGATGACAATAATTCTGGATTATTTACTAATAAAAAACTAATAGTGTATCGAGATGGAATCACTGTATCAAAAGATGTCGTCTTTTCCGAACTGAGTTTGTCAAATAGAAATAACATCTTGATACAATGTACAACCGAAGGAAGCCAACCAATCGTGAAACCAAAAGTACTCACAGACTACAAGTCACTGACTTTGAAAAATGTTGTTCTTGACTTGACCGGTGTTACTGCTAATATAGCATTGGCGTCGCTCACTCTTGTGAACTCAGTTGTGAAATATCCAACTCTTGAAACAAACAATGTGGTAAACATTGGGACCTTATCGATGGACTCTAAAAGTAAGGTAGAGGTGCCAACCGGATATAAACTTGTTGTTGAGACAGCAAACTTCGATATGTCTACACTCGAAGGTGATAACAATGGTCCACTGATCAACACGGATTCATTTGCATCGTTTGTAGTTAATGGAATCGTTTCTGTTCAAGACCCTCCAACAGCAACACATTATATGGTCATTGCAATAAGCACATCAGCACAAGTGTATCAAGGCTCTCTGCCAACACAAATCAAAAACAAGTGCTCACAAAGAGCACTAGTGTATAACTCAGACGTTCAGTCATTCAATTGTTCGTCTCTTACACA
>NW_004440113.1:153202-157507 GCF_000330505.1 Entamoeba invadens IP1
CAAACTGAAGAAAAGTTCAGAACTGCCAACTCAGACTTAGGATGTGGTGGGTCGATGTGGATCATCTGCCCAACAGGAGTCAAAAGATCAAATTACGTTTGTAAAGGAAGTACAGAATGCGTCTTTGCTGATCCCATCAACAAAGAAACCATTCAAATCAATGCTTTTGAGAGTAATTCCTATGTCAATACAAGAGACTGCCCATGCTCTAAATCAACGGGTTCAGTCTTCACGTCTGGGTGCAACACTAAAATACCAGGCACACTTTCGGGAATGACAATAACAAACATCACCGGCAACTTCAAACAACTCAAGGCAGAGGCAAGTGTCAACTTGGGGTTCAGAACAGTCATCGTGGAAGAACTTATGTTAAGAGGAAAAGTAGTCATATTTTCAGATGAGAAAATTGATAACGACACATTCACAGACGACACCACATACAGTGGAGTTGGGTCTTTAACTGCTACTGTGTTGAACATCTACACCAAACAACCAACTAAATTGACTTTCAATGTGCCAACATCCATTTTGGGAACAAAGTCGAGTGAGACAGCTTCGTTGTTGATACTCTTTACTAAGACTTCTTACATCGGACTTGGTAATGTTAAGAAAGATAAAGAAGAAAATGGAGATGTCTATACATACCTTGGAAATTCAACATCAGTTGCTATCACCGCAGAACAAAAGTCAGAAGACAAAGAAGTTAAATTCACTTTGGAACTTGCTCCTGAAGTTGCGAACTCTGATATCTCACTGAGTGGTAACGTGCCATTTATCATTGATAGCGACTTCATTGCAAGATCTGTTGTTGTGAGCAGAGGAAGTAACAATGACACTATAAATGCACTTCCATTCATACAACTCAAAGAAAGCAGATACTTCTCAGTTGAGTCGTTGTCTGTTATTCCATTGGAGCTCACATCGTATGTAGTGACGTACGCGTCTGACATATATCACGTGAGTATTGCAAATGAGGATAAGATGTCGCAGTCACTGAAGACAGACATAGACCACTCGATGTTGCTGTACAAAACAAGTGCAGACGATGAGACAAGACCACCAATTCTATGTGAGTTGACTGTGCCTGTACCAGAAGAGCCAGACACTCCAGACGTAACACCAACTGCTTTTGTCAAGATGGAAGGCGAAGACAACACAACAACAATTGTGTGTGTTGTACAGTACAACGAGACTGTAGCAGACAACGCAAAGATATACAACAGAAGTGGATGTCCATGCAATGGAAGATACTGCGTGACTACAATAACAGCAGAATACACAGCACTCATCAACGCAACATCAATTGGATCATCCGGTCAAATAAACCAATTCATTGTTCAAAACACAAAAGCAGTTGAAGTTGCAAGTGACATTCTGAACACAAAGGTGATGACAGTCAATGGGGATGCACCAGTCGTCTTCTCGATCGACACGTTGACAGTTGGTAAAACATTTGAATTCAACGCAGACACCGTCAACATGACATTCAACAACACAAAGAAGATGAGCATTGCACCATTCACAATCAACCAACCACAAGACTCAAACAAATCAATCCATGTAGCACTGTACTCACGCAGTTCGTCACTCTCTAACAACTTTGAATTCTCAAAGGTTGATGTGTTTGATGACTTGGTTGTTGAAGATGCAGCAGACAACGAGCGAATGGCACTGTTTGTGACATCGTCTGCATCAACAAACATCACCAACTTGGAGGTGAGCAACGCACGACTCTATCTCCAACAGGGCAAATTCAACATTCTCGACAACGAAGTTGTCTTGCTCATCAAAAAGCCAGAGGCATTCCCACTGATGTTTTCAACTGGTGCTTCAGTCAGTTGGCCAGAAGGCACAATCAAGATCGTTGTCGACCCATCACTCCCCAAAGACGTGCCAATCTTCATCATGAGAGTTGGTCTTGGAAAGAACTTCACAGCTGAAAACGGTGTGAAATTCAGTGTTGTAGAAGGGACAAAAGCAACACATTTGAAGAGCGCGTCATTCTCGTCATACACTGTCAAACAAATCTGTTCGATTTATGTTGCACTTGTGCCAAGCGATTTTGTCGAAGCAGGATATGAGTGCCCAACAGATCCAACTGATGCAAGTGAACAAAACAACCTTGAACCAATTGTCAAAAAGGATGTGCCAACATGGGTCATTGTCATCTTGATCATCATCGGTGTCTTCATTGTCATCATCTTGATCTTGTTTGTCGTATTTATTGTTGTTGCAAGAAAGATCCTGTTGAGAAGAAGAAACCTGAAAGTGTTCAACGACGAAGACAACCTGTTCTTCCAAACAGCAGAATCATCAGAAGAGACAAAAGAAACAACAAAGGAGGAAACTAAAGATGACTCCCAGAAGTCGGACGAGTCTTCTTCGTCATCACTGTCATCGTCATCAAAATCAGACTCAAAATCAGGTTCTGGAAGCAAATCCGCAAGCGAGTCCAAGAGCAAATCAGACAACAAAGACAACAAGTCAGAGAGCACAAACGACGGTTCCTCAGACTAATCAAATCCTTTGCTTCTTTATTTTTTTTATATTACACGTTTTTGTTTTTTAATTCAATTCAATAATATTAAAGTTTATGTTTGAATTTGGTTTGTTTATCAATACAATTGGGAAACTGTTTCAATCAATTAAAAAAATAAAAAGAAATCAATTAATATTTTATTCAATATTGTTTCGTCGGGAAAATGTTGACAGTTTCGAATAAAATAATTGAATTTAATTTTTGAATAAATTTTTCAATAAAACAATCATAATCATAAAAAATAATTAACTTGTTCTCTAATGTATCGTTTTTTCAAATGATTTGGAAATATATAAACACGGGTTAATACTCAAAACTTAATTAATTAAGTGTACTTCCATGTTATTACATTAATTGTTACATAAACATTTAATTGTTATTCTTTTTATTAAAGAATTTCTTCACCTTTTTTTAATTTTGAAATATTTTACATTTGTGACAGTATTTTAATAAATATAACAACTAACACCAATGAATAATTGTGAAGTTGTAATTTTGTGTTTAACTTGTGAAACACAATATATAACTTATTTTTATTTGATATAAAATTATAACCTCAAAATAAATTTAAACAGCTTTAGTTTCAATTTCTTTGATTTTATTGTTTATAACTTTAATAAATTTTGCCCAGATGTATCATTTGGCTCAATTGTTATTAATTCCTTTTTACAACTTTGAAATCTCTAAAAGCAATGAACGTCCTCACTGTGATGAAAAACAACTCAACACCATCAATAAAAGCGTTGACACTTCCAATGGAAACTGAACTTAGAGATCTTCCTATTGTTCGTCCAATACAAAAAAATAAACCGTTCAAAAAAGAAATTGTGGATTATTTTAAAAATAATTTTTTGACAACCTTAATTGGTTCAATAAAAGAAACATTTTATTTTATCAAGGAATGTTTTTTGACGATGTATAAGAAGCCATCAAATGGATTCAAGGCCATTTTCACGCACCCATTACTGTTATCAATTGTGTTTATGGTCAGTAGTGGATTTTTGAATGCGTTGATGATTCCATTTGCTCAAGAATTTCAGCGTCAGTGGCAAAGACAGCATGCCAACATTGTGCTCCACCAATTTGTTTTGGATGATGTTCTATTTGGAATCTTCCCATTTGTGGATTTGGTTGCGTTTGCTGACAAGTACATTGGTTTCTTTGTGGTGATGTCTGCTGTCAGATTTTTCATGACACCAGGGCGTCTTGTTGTTCTTCGTCGTTTTACTTTTCTGATGGGTGTGAACTTCTTCCTGCGATCAGTCTGTTTGTATTTCACATTGCTGAGTGACCCATCACGAAACATTTCTGATGTTGATGGAAATCCACTTCTTGAGACGTTCCTTGTTGCTGGTGGCATCCACATTTCGACGGTCGACAAACTGTTTTCTGGGCACACAGCAACACTGACACTCTGTGGACTCTTTTTGTTGTATTATCACGAAACATACCCACTTTTCTCATCAAAGAAATCGTCTCTTCTGTTTGGAATCATATTCAAGTGTCTTGTCTGTCTCTACGTCTGCTGTGGGCTCTGTCTGTTTGCAGCAGTCAGAATACACTACACAGTCGATATTCTTGTTGGTGCACTCATCTCGTTCCTCGGATTCTCACTCTACCACACCTACATTCTCCTTGCTCATACAAGAGACAATTCATTCAACAAATTCCTCACCTGGTTCGAGGCAGATGCTACCGATATCCCTAAAATAATTTTTATACAGAATGAAGAAGACTAAATTCAAAAAAGTTGTGGTCGTGTTTTT
>NW_004440113.1:157607-192651 GCF_000330505.1 Entamoeba invadens IP1
AAATTATAATGTGACTGTAATGAATAATATCATTTTATTTCTATTTATAACTATTCACAATATTAATTTAACAATAATTTTTATTTGTTATAATTTATACCATATTCCAGTTAATTATTTTTTATATTAAATTATTAATATCCAAATACTTTCAATAATAAATAAAAAATGTTAAAATTTACTATTAATTACAGTTATAGAAAGTTTTCAATATTTCCTCATTGATTGTAATAAAACGATTATAAAACTATGAATTATTTGTACCAAATAAACTAATAAAAACTACTATGAACTTTTAAAACACATAATATGGACATACCCAATATGATAATGAAAAACAATCAAGAGGCTCTCAGTAGAATACCTCGAAAACAATTAAGAATAGAAGACACCAGCTTGTTAGTGATTTCCGCCATATATGGCATTCCTGATGTCATTGTTGCGAACATGACTTCCCCTGTTTTTTCGTCTCTTACTCGCATATTATATTATAACGGTCATTTACTAATTCCCAACGACACTCCATTTAACACCGAGCAAGTTCCGTTATACAGAATTCCATTTATTCCATCGTTGTTTGCACAAAACTATTTTTACATTGACTTTGCTAATTCATACACGACGGAAATGGTCAAACTGTCTGATGAATGTGTCTTAGAGTTCTCTGTTCTGACTGGGTTATCTTTACAATTGACTTTTTCAGTGATGAATTCCAATGATAAAATCACGTTCTCCACAGAAGGATTGATCACTTCAAATGGCATCAATTTCTTTTTTCCACCACTGAAGTTGAACTCGATTTTTGCATTAAAAGTGACATCAGACAAGGTCTGTTTTTATGTGGAAGGAAAAGTAATCAAAGAAATTCCGTTTCTTGTTGCGGGGTTCCAAATCAAAATGAGTTCCCCCAACAACATTCTTTTCATGTTAAATGACGGGATTTACCCAACAATTTTCGACTATGGAAAATTCAGACCATTTGCACTCCAAAACAGTACCCCTTTATTTGAAAACATCCCCCTCCACTTGCTCACTAAAATTCCGTATCAGAACGAAACTGATATGTCGGCACTGATATCGTCTGGAGTGGATTTTAACTTGATGGACTTTCGAAATAACAATTTACTGATGAGACACGCAGACTATTCGTTGTTTGCGTGCTGTCGCGTTGGGAACGACAGTGCTTTCAGAAAAATATTTCCGTCAGTCAAAAATTCTGTTAATCTCGGCACTGCGAAGAGTCTAATGCAAACTTTATTTATTACTAAATTCACAATAGGGAAGAAGAGGATTTTGATGGATATCGCCAAAGAGCATCCCTTCATTAATATTGTGTCGACTTTGGGATTGATTGGGACGGTAGGAAGTATCGAGCTCTTCCAAGACTTCTACGACTTCTTAGCGAAAGATAAAACAAAAGAGGAGCTTGGGCAGTTCGTCTATGAAGTGTTAATTAACACGATAATGGCGGGGAAGAAAGAAGTGTTCCAAACAATATGCTACACGGCTGCAATAACTAAGATGAACGAGCAGATGAAGATGGACATTGTCATTCATATCACCAAATATTGCACAGTAAATTACTTAAAGGAGTTTGCGTCTGGGATTAAAGAAAAGGACTTTTCAAAATATGAAGTTGGGGTGTCTCCATGGAGTGACAAGAGTGTGATTCAATACGCACTTGAGCTTGGATGCTCAAATAAAAACGCGTTGGAACAAGCTGCTCTGAACAACTTTGAAATGTTTCAAATCCTCATTGAGCTCGACCATTCCAAAATTAATAATAAAATCAATGGGCAGAGTCTGCTCCATATTGCAGTGCAAAAGGGTGACTCGAGACTCGCCAAGTTTCTTATTGAAAATGGTATTAATCGAGAAATACAAGACAGTAATGGGAAGACTGCATTGGATTTGGTAGTGCCAGGGACTGCAATAGGAAATTTGTTACTCCCATCTCCTAATATGTGTACGACAAGTGGCACATTGAAAGAAGATGTCTATGTTTTCTATACTAATTGTCAGAAGAAATACGTTCTAATTAAAGGACAGAAATTACTTCTTGGCGACTTTGGAGACCGAATGGGGAATGAAGCAAGCTGCGCCTTACCAGATACAAAAGAAAATTACTGGGAGAAGTGTCGGATCATGCGGGTGCAGACTTCTGAGGGGAAAATGATTCTTCTTGTGTCGAATAACATGTTGTACAAATCGAATGAAGTCAAGAAGAAAATTATCATCTGGGATCGAATCAATCCCGTTGTGGTGATCGACCCGATCGACATATTACTTGAGGAGCGTAACTGGTGCGTCTGCCAGAATGAGTTGTTTGTCATCTGTGAAAGTCCATTAGACTCCGAGACAAAACTACTGTATAAGAGTGAATTGAAGAGTGGCGCTTTATTCAAGTGTGTTGGGAAAAGCGAGTTAAAAACGCGCAGTGATGTGTTAATGAATGTTTCTGGTGTATTAGTACTTGTAGCCTTTTGCTATCAAGTTCTGAAAGATGGGAAAATGAAATATATAGTCGACCCAACGCAACCGAGTTTTGATCACTTCTATGTGTATAGTGGAGAAGAGTGGCACGAGTGGTTTATAAGTTCGATAGAGGATCTTCCGTTAATCGAAGTGGTTGAGGTGTGTGTCTGTGATGAGTCGCATATTGTGTTATTTGGGACTGAAACGATCCATTTCATTTTAGACGTTTTTGCCACTTCGATACTTTCATTCAGAACGCCAGATGTTCTCAATGAGGACAAGACTATTAGTTGTGCTGGAAATGTCATTGTCAACAACAAAAAGGTCTATTTGAATAGCGCGATACTGACTAAAGCACAAAGCTTTGCTTTGTTATTAGCAAAGGTGTATTTCAAAACGGTTTTTATTATCAAGTGCAGTGATACAAATTTGTTCTATGAAGTGTCACTCATAAAGAAGTTCGATTTCTTTAGAGAGATGATAGAGAGCGGCGTGACCGAAGTGCAAGTGACAATGTGTGGAGGTGTTGTTCGTGTAGTAATGGGGATGATAATATGTGGGACGAAACTGTATTGCGACAAAAATGCGATGAAATTCAACACCCAACTCTTCTTCGACGAAATCATTAAGAACACACCCGTGCAATTCAAAAACGACACAAAGAACTTGGAAGTTCTTTTTACAGAAAATTACAACGATTGGAAGCAAAAGTTCTCGTTTTCACAAGGAGAAGGCGACGTCGACTTATTAGTCGAAGGAGAAAAAGTCCGAGCGTATAAGTGGATTATCACGACACTATTCCCGTCATTCTTTTGGGTGTTAGAAGACAACATTCATGAAATTACAGTAAAGGATGAATTACTCGCAAGACTGGCAAAAAGTTTCGACGATTTTGATAAGCCGATTTGGGCAGACTACATCGCGGCGTATATCTCGGAAAGTATTGAAGGGATGGAGGATTAGGTGTTGATTCATGTGATAATTATAGTTAGTTAATTAAATTAATTTTATTATTCTTTAATGCAACGAATTCCTCAATCTCATAATTAAAAATTGAAAACCTCAAAGTTTGTTTAATAAAAAAATACTGTTATAATGTTTATTTGATATTTATAACCAAATAATCAAAAAACAACAAAAAGGAGTGAAAAGCTGTCGATTACTTATTTCTTGGCAAGGCAGAATTTATAGAAATTCTCGAAAGTGACTTTTCCGTCAGTGACATAATCGTGGATTTCAGTTGGGAAAGCTTCTTCAAGGATTTCAAGATTGACAATCTTGATGAATGGATAGATTTCTTTCACATCAAGACTGTAATCACCTTTCTGGAAGGCAATGTAGATCTCTTTCTTCTTCTCGAAATCGCCATCAAGTTGAATGAAATAAAACATGTAGATGAATTCTTTGAGCTCAAGCTTCTCATCATGATTTCCATCAGCAATGGTATAAAGGCCATCTGAAACAGCTCTGTCAGTCACACCAAGTCCCTTGATACCTTCGAAGAATTCGGCTCTGTCGAGTCCGCCGTCGTGGTTGGTGTCGAGTTTGGCGAATGTGGCTTTAAGTCCTTCAATATTGATTGACATGTTTTAATGATTTATCATCTCTCAAAATTCCTTAAATAGAATCGCTTTATTTATAGTCATTTAAATAGTTTAAAAACCAGTGTTTTGCTTTTTAAATTTCAACAAGAAAGAAGAATATTATAATATTCTGTTATGCTGTGAATTAGGGATGTTTATTTAAATTATAACCAATTGTTATATTCGCAGTAATTGGTTGTTTTCTAAAACGTGTTATAATGTGGCGCCTTAGAATATTTTTACATGAATTCACTGCAATTTGTTGGGATTGTCCCATAAAAAGGGGAGAAACTGATATTATGGATGATATTGTAGATTGAGTTTTTTGAACTTGAAATGTTTTAAATAGGAAATTATAGTCTAAACGTGTGTAAAAAACGGGACAATAAAAACGAGATTTGTAAGAAAAAAAAAACAAGTTAAAGATTTGTAAGAAATCAAAATAGAAAAAATAGATTGATTAATAAATATCGATGTCGCATAAATAATTACTATAAAATGACCATAATCCCTCTTTGTTTTATTATATTTTTTAGATGTACTATATATATAGTAAACATAATTATATTATTATAATTTATAATTATGTTTTATCATAATTTGATTTCCCAAAAATGTAAAATAATAAATAATACGATTAAAAAATTAATTTATAAAATAATATAAATAATTATAAATAATGTTCAATAGTTTGTGAGAAGTTTAATTTAAATACATTATATTTTTGTAGATATAATGTATTTAATATATATATAATAATAATATAAATTATATATACCATAGTGTTTATATACTATTCATAACTATATTATTAACAATAAACTGATCTATTGTTAATAATAAAATAATTATAATACTTTTATATTTTGCTATTCATTTTGGTAAGTAAAAGTTTTTTTTTATGGTAAATGAAATATTTTTAAATATAATTAAATGTAACCATTTACAAAAAAATGAAAATGTTATTGTTTAATTGAATACAACAATTTATTCCTAAAATATTATTGAACACAAGTCAAGTGATTTATGAATCGGGAAATCTCGAGGTTATAAACAACTTTCCCTTTTTTTAAACATTTACAATATATATAACTTTACACAGTTTATAGATAAAAAACATCAAAAAGTGTATATATATATCCCGGTAAATTAGGCAGGGTCGGCCAAACGATCATGTTATTGAAAAAAAACTTAAAAAACAAAAAAATGGTAAATAACATTGATTTTTTTAATTAATTATTTATATCAGACAAAACACAATTATTCTTTACCAAAAAATGAAAAAAAAAGAAACAAAACGATAAATAATTTAAAAGACGTAATTTAAGGTTATTTTGAATATTAAAAGAAGAATTCATTTTGGATTCTTTATTATATTATTATATAAAGATAAAATCTTAAAACAAATAAAACAAACACCTGTCAAAGTAGATTGGATACAAGACAAGTTGGCGGATAAAATAGATACTAAAACATTTTATTGCATCATTTGTGGTAAAATTATGAGCTGTAATGGTTTAAATTTACATACTTTACAACACAAAACAATATTTGCTAATATAGAACTTAAAGAATGTTTGATAAAATCGTATTTTAATGGAAAACAATTTTCAATTAATTGTGAAGGTAAAGGAATTGATTCTTATTTTTTTGAAAACCAATTAGAAAATGAATATAACACAAGAAATAAGATAAAAGAAACAAACATGACTATTGCTCAAATAATATCTGAAAATGATTTATTATGTAAAACAGATGTAATTAAAAATATAATACAAATAATTATTCAAGTTGCCGAAGAATTTGGAATTAACACAATAAATAAACTAAGTCTTTCAAGAACATCAATGAGGCGATTCTCAGAAACTGTATTTGAAAAAGAAGAAGAGAAAAAGTTATACATAATACAAGAATCTAAATATGTTTCAATCCAGACTGATGAGTCAAAGATACACTCACATTCTCAATACATTTTTTGTTGTTGTACAATTAACCAAGAAATTATAATACATAATTTTATATTAGAAATGTCAACGCTCGAAACCAAATCAACATAAAAAGAAAAATATTCAATAAATTAAAAGTTATAATAGATAAATACAAAATTAGCCAAAGCAAAATTATTTCAATAACCACAGATGGGGGTGCCAACGTGAATGGCAAAAACAGTGGTGCCGCGACATTATTTTGTGAATATATCAACATGGTTCCAAAACAATTACAATGTGATAAAAATTGGTGTTATTGTCACAAAATTAATTTGATATCCAAATCACTTGAATCAATATCCACTGTAAGCAAATTTGTTAATTTTTTCAGAACAATTTGTAACTTTTTGATAGAAGATTCAATCTGGAGCAAAACACACAATTCGGCAGTACCAACTGATTGTTGTACACGATGGTTAAGTGTTGGGGAAATAATTGTGTTTGTTTACAATAATTGGAGCGATATTGAATTAAGATTGTTGGAAATGTGTGTTGAATATACTGTTATTGATGATGTTGATATATTAGAATGTATATTGTTTTTTCAAAATAAAAATAACTATTTTATAACTTCTTTTTTAATTGATACAATTGTAAAATTGAACAATTTAAACAAAAATTTACAAATTGAAAATGGGTTAATTGTGAAAGAAACTGGTAAAATTGTTAATTTTTACAACAATAATAATGACAAAAGCACCAAATTAAATATCAACGATTATTTTGTATTTGAAAATATAAATAATTGTAATGTGGTTATTTGTTCGGCACAAAAAGAGTTGTTTTTGGAAATATCAGAAAAAATTAAAAAAGGAATCGAGTTGAGATTTATTTGTGTTAAATTTAATGGTTTTGAAAGTACAAGTAATTTGGTTTACTCAAATTTGGAAATTTATACATTGTTTGCCTTATATTTTGGCAAAATAATAAAAAACAAACAAACTGTTATACCTTTACAACTCAAATATTTGTTGGAAAAAATTGTTCAACTTAGAACCGTTGTCAATGATGAAATAGAGTTCGTGTTAGTTAAAAACATGGATGTAAATTGTTTTGATATTTACTCTTATGTTGATATAATTAAAATATATCCAAAATTGTGGAATTTTTATTTGTATATCTCTGCTGTATTTCCAACAAGTACAATGAGTGAATCTGGTTTTTCTATAGCAAAAAATACCTGGCAACCAAACATTTCATTTTCTTCATTCAACGCTAGAGTCGTGCTTAAAAAGAACAAATCAATATTGTAATCAAAAAACAATTTTTTAATTGAAAGATTTTGAAATGTTGTTTAATTTGTTAACTATCGTTTTATTGATTTAAAAAAACAATTTTACATCAAATTTTTTTATTTGAATTATTATTTACAACTTGCTAAAACTAAATAAATAATGACACGTATTTGAGATTGCCACGAAGTTGTTTAAAAACTGGATCTTGGCCGACCCTGAATTAGGTTAATAATATATAATTTAACTTTAAAAAATATCTGGTGTTAATTTTTTGTAATATTTCACATTTTTTTTATAACAACCACGGTCTCCAGTTTTAGGGGGACCGAACACATAGGTTTGGGGTTTATTTTCTCAAAATCGTCGAGAAAACAAAAGAAAAATAAAAACAAGAGACAAAAGAAAAATAACAATTTTAATGATTTTCTTTTTCATAACACAATTTTTTTTAATTTAATAAAAAAGTGAGCTAAGCAAAATGTCGATTTTCTGATAATATAATATTGAGGGGGAAAATGTTATTTGTATAAAAACTAAAAATAAAAAAACAAAATTGTTGAAGGGAATCGGGGAAGTGTTGAAAAAATAGAATTAAAACATTTATTATAATAAGATCATTCGACGTAAAATTTTGGGAAAAACACAACAAATTCAAATTGTAAATAAAGTTGAAACATAGATGGTTTAAAAATATTAAAATAAATGGAATTGATTACTATAACTTTTATTGTGAAGATTGTTATAAGTTCATTTGATTTAACACAAATCGAATTTATTATTATTGATTAACATATTATAATTATTATAATTATTATAATTTTTAAAACAATTCAAACCAAACCCACCTTAACAGGTTTTATTTTTTGTGTGTTTTTTTCTGTTAATTTATTTCACCATAATACCGTTTTTGCTTCAATCTATTTTTTGAATAATAAAAACTTAGCCTTACTATTTTTTATTTATATTAAACCATTACTTTGAAAGTATAACTATGATAATATTTTCATTTGATTTTATAAAGTAATAATGATATTAATGTAATTATATCATTTTATTGATAGTAAATAACGACATTGTAAATACACCAAGGTTTTACTGTTTTTAAACAATAACGATAACGATGTTGTCCCGAAGATGATAGTTAGAGTAATAATTTTTTACTTTCGACGCGTTGTTTAAGAAACAATATTCACAATTATTTTTTTGTCAAATTGAATATGTTTGAAAAATATATTATATTTGAAAGAACATAGATAATGGTGTTTGTTTTGATAGTCTAATTGATCTTGTTATTCCGCTATTTTTTATCACTAATTAATAATTAGTTTATTTTTTGAAACAAAAAATATAGTTGTTTTTAAGAATTATATAGTTTGTTTTATTTTTCAATTTTATTTTCACCAACTCAGAATTTTTGTTCACATCTCAAAAATAATCAAATTAAATTTTAGATAGATTTTTAGTAAAAAAATAAAACAATCACACCAATAAGTTGAATAAAAACAACGGAACGTATTACGGAGAATTGACAAAAACGCAAAACAGACAAGTCAGCAAACTATTATCTTTTCAATTCATTGAACTACAACAAACTGTGTTATAGAATGTATTAAAACTATAAGTAAACATGTTTGTTTAATGTAATGTATATATTATTTTATATATTCAATAACAATGACATTCAAGGTGGTTGAAATGTACTTGATAGTGAATCTGTTTTGGACACTCCAAGTACATCGCCTAATACTAAAAATTTTATCGGCTTGAAAATATATGTCTCGGGATTTTTGATGTTTCTATTGAGTAAATCCCGAAAAAATATAAAAATTATATCTTCGATATAATATCTTATTTAAACTAGTTGTTATTTGTTAGTTGGTTTGAGTAATATCCTTGTGCAGAAAAATGTTAAGAAAAAATAAAACAGGCATGACAGTCTTTTTTAAAAGACCAAACGACAAAAAAAGAAAAAAATAACACTGCCTAATAAAAAAATTAACAGGGAAACAAGGAAACGTGTTAAGCACAATTCAATTACTCTTTATTATTTTTTCGTCCTTTTGAATTGAATTACCATTGATTTTCAAAAATTATGGGTTTATATATTATTTAACTATAATAAAACAATAAAAATATTAGACTATGATTAATCGAATTATATTAAAGTCCAAATCATATTAATTTTAATATAAATATGTATTTGTTAATCCAAAAATGCATTTATTGTTACATTTCAACTTTATTGAAACAAACAAGTACCATTTTTTGTGTATTGTGTGGCATTGCTTGGTAATTGATTATTCCCGATTTTGTATTTAAAAAATACCATATTGTTTTATATCCTATTGGGCCCGATAAACAAAACAAAAGATTAATGATGATAATAACTATTTTTCACTCCATTAAGAAGTTACATAAAATGCGCTCATATAATGTCATTATTTTTGTAAAACATTTTTTCACAAAAATAATTGTATAAATTATTTTCCAAAAATGTTTGATAGATGGTTTTCTTCTTTACATTTCACAAGACAATATCAACATTTCCGATTTTCTGGGACAAAAAACAAAAACACCAACTCAAAAATGTAATAATTATTAAAAAGCGTTTAATTTACCAAAGATTATTTTGAAAAAAGCACATTTATTTCTAATCGTGTTGTTGTGACAAAACTAAATATTAATCACCATATTATGTCTGTTTTGGAATCATAGATTATTTCTCATTTGTCATTGATCAAATCCCAAAATATTAGTATAATCATGGCCAAATCAAACAAAATATTGTATAATATATTTACTAAAAAATATAGTATTAATTTTCGCTTTGAAAAATGGTAAATTTTTATTAGTTTTGTCCATTCTCTTGTTTTTCCCATTGAAAAATGTAAATTTTTTTAATTATTTACCAAATTATCATTTTGCCTCAAAATGCTTGTTATTTTGCCATTTCTTTTATTCGTTTACAATTTTCCATAATCTTTATACTCTTTTTTTTCTTGTTTTCCCCGAAAAAAATAGAGAAAAAAAGGTAATTATAATCAATTTCTTACTAATAATTATTAAAAAATAAACCAAGTTTTATCGAATTTTGGAAAACCTAAGTGTTCGACCTCCCCCCAATTCTGGAGACCGTGTTAACAACTACATAATTTAACATTAAAAAAACAATAATAAATAATAAAATAATACTATATATAGTTATTTATGAAAAACATAGAGAGAGTCTGAAAAGGGTTTTCCAAAAAATAGGGAAAAAGAGAGAAATTAAAAAATAGATGGACAAAGTGACTCCGTTAATCATCAACTCTCGCTTTGTCAAAATACAGGGCGACTTATATGAATACTTTGACCTCCGAAAAACGATAGTCCCAAAAGACTGTGGAGACAACAACATAGCAATTCAACACAGCACAACACTTCCACACAACGAAAACATCGACAAAACAAAGAGTTTCGATAATTTACCAAAAACCCCGGTGCAACTCCCAGACTTCTCACACGTATTCTCCCCAACTCCTTTTGAGGTCTTGCGACAAAATGAAAAGGAAAAATCCAATGATAAGCAAATAGTGACTTCCAAACCACTTTACACAAAAATAACTCACATTCCTCAAATAACAGACATCACCCCAATACAAACACCGGACCAACAAACAGAAATGTTACAAGACGACGTTCCAATGAACAACGAAACACCACGACCAAATCACACACCATCGTTGCAGAAAGAAGAACAGTTGTACCCGGGGTCCAAGTCCGAGTTGGAGAGTTTTTGCCCAAGTAATGCGGAGCATATATCACCGGAACAAAAGAGTGAGGAAGACCCACATATTGTGGTCAACTTAAAGACACTCCAAATATTCAAAGTCATCACAAAGTATATTCCAAGTAATGGCAATCACCCAAATAAAATGTTCAAGTACTACGTGCCATCAACTCAACTGTTTTACACGACATACCCAGAGGACAAAGTCATGTACTTAGTACGGTGGGAAAAATTTTCATATCTTGAAGCGACGTGGATTTTAGAGAAGGAGGTGTGTGCAGAAAATGATCGAAAAGGTCTTGTGAAGAAGTTTGAACACGACTGGAAGTATCACAAATATTTATCAAATCAAGTAATTAAGGCCTCTTGTTACCCCGAAATTGATGAAATTGTCCCCCGCAGCTTTTTAGTTCCAAGTAAGATCTTAACTGAAATTGATCGCAGAGACCAAAGTGGAAATGTCATCAAGATGTATCTAGTGAAATGGGTGTTAGGGAGAGAGGTTTTTGTCTCTGAAGAGACCACATCGATGTTTGTCGAGGAGAATTATCACAACATTTTTAATCGGTTTAAGAACAGTGGTGGAGCCTTCCCAATTGAATTTACAATGACACAAATGAACGCGAAAATGGCTGGAGAGAATATATTAGAGAAGTATGACGTATTAACGATTTGTGGAGGGTTTGGGAAAAGGAGCGTCGGACTTGGGTTATTTGGAGAACTGATGACGGGAGAAAATAAGAGGGGGATCATCTACTGTGAAGGGTCGAGTTTCAGCTATTACACCGACCAATTGCAATTCTTGTTTCCTGGGAGAAATGTGACTTATATTAACTCGTTACCGACATCGTCACAACTTGAAGGGTTGCTTGAACTTGAGTTGTACGACAATGAAGGGGAAATGAAGTCACAAATAGTGGTGATGTGTTGCAAACACTTTGCGTTCAATCAGGAAATACAATTTGATGTTGGGTTTGTCGATTTCCGGAGTGATGAAACCATTAAAATAGAGAAGTGTGACAAATATATCTTTGTGGGAGAGAACATTAAAAAGGAGTGGGTCAAAAAGGTCACCGGGAAGAAATGTGGGGAGGTGGAAGTGAAAGAGCACTGGCGGCCACATATATCGGAAGTTGTGATCATCGAAAAAATGACGGAGGAACAGTTAGTTGAGTATTGGCAAATAGAAAGAGGGGAAGAGAGTGAGGGGAAGTGTGAGGTTCTTCGGAGGATGTGTGAACAAAAGACTCTACTAGTGACCACCATATGTGATAAACAATTCGAGAGATATAGAAAGCTGGGAAGCGTGTGGTAGTGATTGGTCGCTATCAAAGTTTTTAAAAAGTATTGTTGACAAATTTGAAGGTGAGATAATCCAGTGGGAACGATCAGAATTAGTACCATCGAGTGTTATAACGGCTCAAGTGATTTGTGTAGAGACGAGTGGCATAGGGGAAGGGATTGATTTAAGTCAGAATGAATTCAGTGTAATAATTGGTGATTATTCTGAGGAGGAAATCAAAGTGATTCATCGCCAAATGCGAATGGGGACGAAATGTGACTTAAAAATCATTCGGATTGTCTCTGGGTTCACACGCTTTGAGGAGAATTTACTCCACGAGAAGTTAAAAGGCGACAAGAAGTGGAAGCGTGGGCGGCGTGGGAAAGGGCGGTGGAGGAAAAAAGAGAATGAGGACCCAACAAAACGTCGTGAGAAGTATGAGGAGATGATACAACAGGGGAGAAATGAGTTACAATTTAAATATGAGTTAATGGATACTGAAGTGATTGTACAGAAAGCTTTAGAGAGTGAAGAGAGTGAGATGGTTCTCATTGAATCCAACAATCAAGAAATTGAAAGTTATGAAAAAGACGAAATAATCGACGCACAGCATTCGATGAAACTCGATGACAATGAAAGTTCGTTTCCTTTGGACGAAAACGAGATTTTCATCGAACAAATTGATAAGATGGAACGAGAGAAATTCGGTCGTCAAGTCAAAATGGAAGTTGAGAAAGTCGGAAAGTTGGAAAAAGTTGAGAAAATCGAAATTCCGGAAACCCCGAAAATTACAGAGAAAATCGAAACGACGGAAAACGACGAGAAAGGCGAAAAAGCTGTACTTTTGAACTGCGAAACTCCTAAACTCGCGACGACTTCGGCGGCGCAGACGGTTAAGAGTTTGGACGGCGGCAAGAAGTTCACCCAAATTGAGACTTTTGGAAAGGAGGTGATAGCGCCAAATAACAAAGAAGTGAATATAACAGAACTTCCTCAGATGATTGCAAACTCCGACACAAGAGAAAAAGTCGACGACCGCAAACGCGTCTCCAATGAAGTGATTTTACGCGATGATGAATTTACAATGACACGAGAATTGATAGTCCAAAAAATGAAAATGAATGGGATTGGGGAAAGGGAGTCACGCGAGATCAGTTGCAAACTGGTGAAGACGATGGAAAGGTATGGTGTCGATAAGTATTATTGGCCATCAAGTTGGAGAGAGGACTTCCGAAAAGAGGTCTTAAACACAGTCACCACATTTGTTGAGCGAATTCGGGAGGTTGTAGTGAGTGAAAAATTGTACGAGAGTGGAGAGAGGTACATGAAAGTAGTCAACGCAATGAAAGAAATTAGTGATCTTTCATTTGAAAGAGAAGCAATTAGTGTGGAAGGAGTCTGGGGGATGGCTGGAGACTTAATTTTGATAGAAGAAGCCGCGAAGAGTGGAGTCGAGTGTTTTTCAATTTGGATGGAAAACCCACTCATAAAATTTCTCGTTGAAAAGATGGGCTTAGAGAGTGAGAACGACAAGATGAATTTCTTGAAACAGCGCCTGGATGCGTTGATTGGGTTTAAGAAAAGGTGTGGATATGGGATGAAAAGGTGTGTCTGATAGTTTATAATTTGGTTTTGTAAATTGGTAGTTGCGTTAGTTATCTTACAGTAGATTGTTCTCATTTGTTATTCGATTTTTCTAAGATTTTTGAACAACTAATAAAAAGTGTTAGTTTTGACATAATCGCACAGTCGATTTTCTATTCAAATAGTAACAAAATATTATTAAGTCATCAATTCAAGTAATTTAAATTCAGTTTATTGGAAACTAAGGTGTTCAAATTGAATCAAGTTATAATAAGGAAACACAGAAGAAAATAGAGTTGAAAAAATATAGATCTCTAAAAATCAACAAAAGATGTGTTACTAAAATTACACTTTTAAAAACAGCTATTTTTCTCCTTGACAAGCAGGAAATTGTCGTATTTTTACATGGAAAAAACGAATGCATTTCAAAATGATATGACTTTACTTTCAAAAAAATGCAGTACGTCGGGTAATTTGAAAAAAATAATTTGTGAATAAATTATTGAATAAATGTATGAAAAAAAGTACTAAAAACAGCGAAGGTCTTTTGGAAAAAATGGCAAAAAAAACGGTATTATGTAAATGTTTGTATTATAATAAAAGTTAAAAAACAAATGACAAATGATAAAAATGTAATTAAATTAACCATAAATATTAGAATATGACACCAATAAAACAAATAATTTGAATAATCAATAAAAATTGAATTGAACAAAACAACAAACAGAATTATGAAATATTTAAAGGAAAATCGCGGCAATACGTGTATGTTTATTTCCAAAGGGAGGAGTTCCCGAAAGGGTGGAGAAAAGCATTTGTAATACCCAAATAACAAAGATTGGAGATCTTTGAGTTTTTTTTGGATATAAAAGATCGATCGAAATAATGAAAGCAAAACCAAGATGAGCATCTCATTTAACATCAATTACATCACAATTCCTGACCAAATGTTGTACGTAGTCTTCGACGACGGTAAAGAGGTCGAACTTAAATGGACCACAGGACATAATTGGGTCGGGGAATGTAACATTAATGTACCAAAAACTTGCACTTGGTACTATATTGTAAGAAGCTATGCAACTAAAATAGATCTCAGAATCGAAGAAGTCATTGGAACTCGAACATATACTTTCACTAAGAATTGCCATGTTAAAGACTGGTGGTATTATCCGTTTTTGACAGATGTAGAGGAGGTCGGGTCTGAAGAAGAAGAAGCTGAAAAACAGAAGACACTTGAAGAAGAAAGAAAGAAAGTAGAAAAGGAAATGGTTGAGAAGAAAGCAAAGGAAGAAGCCGAAAAACTTGCTAAGGAAAAGAAAGAAAAAGAACAGGCAGAACGTATTGCTAAAGAAAAACAAGAAAAGGACGCTAAAGAACAAGCTGAGAAGGAAAAGAAAGCAAAAGAGGAAGCTGAGAAATTAGAAAAAGAAAAAGCTGAAGCAGAACGTAAAGCCAAAGAACAAGCAGAAAAACTTGCCAAAGAGAAAGAGGTGAAAGAGAAACAAGAGAAGGAAGCTGCTGAGAAATTAGCTAAAGAGAAGGCTGAAGCTGAGAAGAAAGCCAAGGAAGAGGCGGAGCGACTTGCCAAAGAAAAAGCTGAGGCTGAACGCAAAGCTAAAGAATTGAAAGAAAAACAAGAGAAGGAGGCCAAAGAAGCTGCTGAAGCTGAGAAATTGGCAAAAGAAAAAGCTGAAGCCGAACGTATTGCTAAGGAACAAGCTGAGAAAGAAAAGAAAGCAAAAGAGGAAGCTGAAAAGTTAGCGAAGGAAAAGGCCGAAAAAGAGGCAAAAGAATTGAAGGAAAAAGAGGAAAAAGAAAAAAAAGAGAGAGAAGAGGCTGAGAAGAAAGCTAAAGAAGAGAGTTTGTTGTATTTTTATAATAAAGAACGTTTTATTGTGAATATAAAGGATAGTAACAATTGATGGTAAATACGTCATAATTATAAACTATAATTAGCGCAGTAATGAATTTATCATTCTTTAATTCTAAGTATTATACTTTAATAGAAATAATACTTAAGTAAGTATATTATTTATTTTACAATTAAAATAATAAAACTAACAGATAGAAAAAAAAGAGGAAGAAAGACTTTTGAAGGAAAAGATTGAAAAAGAAAAGAAAGCCAAAGAAGATACTGAACGAATTGCGAAGGAAAAACAAGAAAAAGAAGCTGCTGAGAAATTAGAAAAAGAAAAAGCTGAAGCAGAACGTAAAGCCAAAGAACAAGCTGAGAAGGAAAAGAAAGCAAAGGAAGAAGCTGAAAAGTTGGCGAAGGAAAAGGCAGAAAAAGAGGCAAAAGAATTGAAAGAGAGAGAAGAGGCAGAACGTATTGCTAAAGAGAAGGCTGAAAAAGAAGCAAAAGAAAAGGCTGAAGCTGAGAAGAAAGCCAAGGAAGAAGCTGAAAAACTTGCCAAAGAGAAAGAGGAGAAAGAAAAGAAAGCCAAAGAAGAGGCAGAAAAGTTGGCGAAAGAACAAGCCGAAAAAGAAAAGAAAGCTAAAGAAGCTGCAGAGAAGAAGGCCAAAGAATTGAAAGAGCGAGAGGAGAAGTTGGCGAAAGAGAAAGCGGAACATGAAAAGAAAGCGAAAGAACTTGCGGAGCGGAAAGCCGCGAAAGAGAAGAAAGAGAAAGAAGAGCGAGAGAAGAAGGAGAAAGAACTAGCAGAGAAACATGCCAAAGAAGAGAAAGAACGACTTGAGAAGGAACGCAAAGCAAAGGAATCTGCGGAGAGAAAGGAAAAGGAAAAGCGCGTGAAAGAACTTCCACAACTTGATGAGAATGTTGGATTCTTCCCAGTTGGAGAAAGGGGAAGTCCAAAGAATTCGGCTAACAAATCATCTGAGAAAAAGTCGGACGAAGAAATACCAGCAGCAAAAACTTCCGCTACAAAACACTCGTTGAAGAATTCAAAGATCTTCGAACAAATTAGTAAGTATGAGGAACTCTCAAAGAAAGGAAAGGAATCGGCTGATAGACTGAAAACAACTGGTAGTACATCGGGAAGAAAGTCGTATGGGAAATCACCAGTCAAGTCACCAAGTAAATAAATACACATTCTTTTAATATGGTTGGTAGAAGTATTAATATATAATATATTTCATTATAAAATAAAAATGGCTGGAATAGTTAATTGAATAGTATATATTTACTATATGTGTGTGTCATTCAATAAATAATAACTTTTAATAAAAATAATAATAAAATTTCAGAATTATTATATTTAATTTTTAAATTAATAAGGATTTAAAAATGAAATTGAAAAAAAATGTCAAAAGTTACAATTTTTTTTGAGAATAAAAAAAATATTTAATAAAATGTATTATCAAAAATATATTTATAATAGTAAATTGTGATAGAGTTTGTTGTTAAGAAAACAACTAATATTGAACTAATATGTATTCTAACGGGCTATAGAATTAAAAAAATGATAAACAAAGTTAAATTATCAGTTTCAATTAAAATAAAAAAATAAAAGGATTGTTTTTAAACGAAGAAACAAAACAGAAGAAAAAAAAAGACGTGGATACTCCAAAGAAAAAATAGACACAGTTTTCACGAAATGAAGTCTAGTAACAATAAATTATAATAAAATTAATAAAGAATTAACAAGAATGAGCGAGATGCAGATTCCCCAAAATAGGGAATTGAATCGGCAGATTAAAAGAAATAATTCAAAGAATATAACAAATGAAAAAAAGGATTTAAAAAACGGATAGTAAAAGAATAAGAAAGAAATATTAAAAAAAGAAGATATAATAAAAGAAACATAAGAGGAAGTAATGACAGAGAGAAGATGACGAGGAAGGCAAAAAGGACTTTGTTGAACACAATCAAGAAAGAAAAAAGAAGAGAACTATAAAATTAGGGAATGAGTTCACGCGAGCCCAACCACACAGAAGGCGACGGGACAGTTCAATGGACTGAAGAAGAACAACACGAGTTGGACAAAAACATGGTGGAGTACCCCGAGGACAAATTTACCGAGTTGAAGCGGTACACACTTTTACTCACAAATTTACCACACAAGCGCCTTCGTGATGTTGCTGCGAGAGTGAAGTATATGAAGTACCGAGAGGTACACCCTGAAATGACTTGGCAAGCTTTCTGTAAAGATAAAAGTCTTATTCGGCCACAACGAGTTGTTGTAACGACTAAAGTCCCAAGTAGGTCATCGAGTCAAGACAGTGACGTCGAAGGGTCATCCGTTAAAGGGAAAAAGCCCGAAGAAACGGCGATGGAAATTATTAAACCGGACTATGACAACGTCTCCGGAAGTCTTGGAGGGTTTGAGTACCAAGACCCATGCACTGAACTCCCATCGATCCCATCAATCAACACCAAAGCAAAACCGCCTAAAAAGAAGAAGGCAAAAGTCGTGAAGAAGGCGAAGGAGAAAGTCGACAAAATTAAAATGGAGAAGTTCGACGAGAAAAAAGACGAGAAAAATGTCGAAGTCAAAAACGAGAAGATGGAGGAAGACGGAGAACATCTGCCACCTCCAACTAACACATTGGACTTGGACAGTATCAATTCGATTATGATGAATGCAGAGACGATATTGGAAGCAATGTATCAGACGGAATTGGAGAATGGCGGATTAATGGTGGAACACGTTGTCGCATTTGTCAGTTATGTGCAACAGATGTTGGACTTCACAGCTGAGATCACTAAACCCCTTGAATTGCCATGCACCATACAAACACCATTTACTGCGGAGGACGTACAACAACTGATCCTCAACCCACAGCTGATTAAAATGTATGAAGAACAAATCAACACAATCCAAAACGACGGATCTGTACAACAAGTCCAAAGCCAGAAGATCGAAGAAGAGAAGCATAAATAAATTTGAATGTATTTGTCCATCTTCTCATTGAAAGGTAGATAATATATTATATCTATTGAAGAGTATTATTACTACATAGTATTAAATTATATAAGACTACAAAAGAATCACTCGGAGTACTTGAGTCGCGCAGAATCAAGTCGTTTGACCGAAAAAGTACATTCGACATTGGTCAGCGCTATACCAGACTTCCGCATGATACGCTTCACTTTGTCTCGACATGCATTACCATCGGCATTGTCGCTCATTAACACTTTGATTGTCGAACAATAGATTTTGTTGTTGAGTTGCCAGAGGTGGAAATCGTGAACCGCAATGACTTCCTCGATATCAAGCACTTCCTTTCGTAAATCGGATATTTTGATCTTCTTGGGGACCATCTGCATGACTATACAGACACAAGAATACAATAATGGAACACCCGTAACAATCATCATCAAAGAAACTAATAAACTGAATGCAGGATCCGCATACTGCTTCTTTGGATCATCGAAAAAGTACACAATCAGTGCAACTCCCATCGTGGAAACACTTCCCATAAAGTCTCCAAAAACGTGAATAAAAACACCTGCAATATTCATGTTTCTCTTCTTCTTTTTGTGTGGAGGGTGTATATCTTGTGTGATTTGTAACGGCGGTATTTGTGTTCGAGACTTTGAAATGGGATTCTCAGTATTTGGTATAGGCTCTGGAGAGAGTTTGTTTGTCTGTTTGTCGACGTCTTCGCTTTCATTCTGATTTGGTGGTGCGAATCGACTTGGTTTTCCTTTTCGAATGAAATTTGGTGTTTGGGGCGCATTTCTTGGTGACGCGGAGATGTTTGGTGACTTTGACAAAGAATTCAAATTTGCTGAAATGTCTCTAAAATTGGCGTCGAATTGGACTTTATCGTCTTCCTCTTCGCTTTCGCTTTCATCGACGTCGATTTTAGCTTGTGCAAGGACTTTAGTGTTTGGAATAGTGATTTGGACTTCCTTTGTGTTGTTTTCCTTTTTGTTCAGATTTTCATTAATCTTTGTGTTCGTTTCTTTTGTTGTGTTGTGTCGTTTATTGAAGTTGTTAATACAAAATGAATAGTTTCCAAGGACTACCATCCCAACCACATTGACAAGTAACCCAACGCCGGCAACTATTAGAAGAACAATTGGGTTCCCAACCTCTTCCAAATCAAAGAACTTCTCGACCGACTGGATGACAAGAGAGAACCCGATTGATATTTGGAACACACTATTAATGAACGCACCGACAACTTCTGCTCGTGCAAACCCGTATGTGAAATTCTCCGTGAACGCATTTTTGACGATGAACGCGACGAAGATGCCGATGACCTGCGAAATGACATCGGACAACATAGAGAACGCGTCGGTGGTTAAAGAAAGAGATTTAAGGTATAACCCCATTGCAAGCTCGACGCCAAAATACACAAAATTGATGACAAGAACAAAACTCAGTTTGTAAATGGAGATGTCTCGATACCACTTCTCTTTCTTGAAAAAAAATTCTTGCTCACGCATGATGGGTGGCGCAACGTGTTTATCAGCAAAAACTGTAGCGGTTTTGAGAACCTCAAAAGGCTTAATAGAAGGGCTTACCTTTTGCTTTAAGTCTACACTTACTTCGCCATCCTCCATTCTATTCAAATTTAGTATTTGTGTTCTATCCACAAGATTTTTGCACTCAAATTCGTCACTCTTTTTGTTCATTTTCGTCTTTAATCATTCTGTTAGTATTAAGTATAATTCATTTACTATTCATTAGCAAATAATCATTTGTTGTACTCACAGATTTTTTTTCTTCAATTATTTTTGTGTTCCCATATTTTTTATTAATAGTACATTTTATAATAAATAATTATAAAATTTTAGTTTAAGTATTTTTATCGGAACTTTTAGCTTATGTGAGTAAAAAAGCGCGATGTGGTAATCAACAATTATTTGAAATGAAACGAAAAAACGTTTTATATAACAAAAAAATGCCTTCCAAAGTCCAACCAACACAAATTGTCAAATTACATAAAAAGACTCAATATGAGTCGTCGAGCAAATAAACATCTGTTTTGATTGGTGGGACTTCTGCTTGGTCTTTTTTGTCCCATCCCATGTACTGTTTCAACAGAATGTTATACTCCTTCAATACCATGTCCAAATAGATTTTCTGTTTCGGTCCAATACTTCCCTCTTTTTCTCCATCACATATTTCTTTCATTTCACTCACTTTACTCTCAAAATTTAATACAAAGTTTCTACGTGTTAGATTGTTCGTATTTATATTAAACAAATAGTATTATTAATAGGATTATTAATAGTATAATTAATAGTATTATAAATAGAATAAAGCTAAAACAAACCTATCGAACTCTTTCAAGTCCATGTTAATGTCTGTAAGTACTTTAGCATTCACCTTCTTCTCATCTTTAGAAAATCTGTCCCAATTGAGGTGAGATCTTCTATTCACCGTCCCTCTATACAACAATAAGTGAATAAACCCTCTCCTCACATCCGACGACCAATGCAAAAAGAGTTTATTGAACCACGTTGAGAGTAACAATCTTAGAATGATTGTTCGAGCACTCATACAGCAAATGTTCAAAACGTAGAATAAGACATTGAGGACGGACAGTATCACAATGCAATTGTCCGAATTCACCAAACCCTCCAACAACGCCATCAACTCCTCAGCGCTAATTGTACAATCTGCGGGATGTTCCGAGTCGATTTCAAATACTCTTTCATCCTTTTTCATAATTGAGTCTGAAGAATCGTCGGAGTCTATTGGGTGGAGCAGTGCATAAGCAACAGATGAAGGCACATCGTTATGGTCTGAAAAGTGTTTATGGAGTTTAGCGACGGTGTTAAGGACATCAACAACCGCTCCGAAGTCAAAGATGTTCACTGTTTTAAGTAACAGTCCCGACAACGCACTTAAGTAGTGTGGCGATATCACCGCTAATTTCTTCAACGTCCGTTTGTGTGCTCGTAAGTTGTGTCTTCTCTTCGGAGGGAAGAATTCCGAGAGGTACACGTCGGTCAACTCTGCAAAGCCGGGGACTATCCCCCACGACGTTTTACTTTCCAACAACAAGAAGTAAATCAAGTCGACAAGCTGACTATAAAACGACAAGAAGATATCATTCCCGGGGTGGTACAAATCCAACCAAGTATCTCCGCATTGATCAAATAAATCTTCTTGTTCGTCGATCCCAAGCTCTCTGATATAACTGTGAAATTGTTTCCAAGCAAACAGTCTTGGAAGTCTCTTCTTCGCGATGTCCATCTCGTCTTCCGAGACACACAAGAACACGTTATTAGCGTCTGGGAATTCCTTGATATGATCGAGGAACAACTCTTGGAAGCTTGGCATTTGGAAGTAAAGTATAAAGAGAGCGGTGGGGGCGAATCTCAAGAAATGAGCGGAGAGGCCACTTTGAATGAAATAGGAGTCTTCTGGAAGAGATGTGATTTCGCTGGCAAGTAACTTTTCTTTTTTTTCCATCTCCTTTTTCGGCTTTTTCTTCTCTTTTTCTTTCTCTTTGTCTTTCATCTGCTTTTTAATTTCTTTTCTCTTATCTTGTAACCCAAAGAGGATCTTTGTCATGATGGGAACCGACAAGATATTCTCTTGTGCATGAAAAGGAAATGGTTTGGGCTTATCTTGTGTGTTATACGTTGATGCAGAGTCCATCATATCTTCTTCTGGTAATTCCGTTGTCAATAACATGGGGTCGTCCGTCATTTCAACACGAAAACTCGCCATCAAAAAGTCTTCGAAACTTTCGTAGACGTCGGAGATGTGGAAATATGTTGTGTAGAGCATCTTCCTATAACTCTCGGACAAACAATTGATCTCGGAGGATGCCGTCCCATCAATAACAACGGTGTGATGCGGCTGAAATTCTGAGCGATTCATGATAGCTAATATCACTCGATACATCGCTTCGGAGATTTCATTCGCCGAGAGCACTTTAATCACTTCTATAGATGAGTCCCATATTTTTATTAACCCAGTGCCAATTGCAACTTGTGGTTCTCCAAATTCGGGACGGATCGGCTTCTTCAGGAGAACAGTGATCACACGAAGGTACTCATCAAATTTCAATAACAATTTCCGCTTTGCAAGTTGGTCATGCTTCTTCCAGTTCTTCAACTTCTCACCGATCGACGTGATCTTCGGCGTCGACTTCACCACATACGTCAGAAGCTGTTTGTACGTGTCCACCGTCGGAAGGTGGATCTTCCGAGGAAAGTCGTAGAATGATAAACTGCTCTCTACCGACATTCAACAGAGATTAAATAACAGTTTGGGTATGACTTGGGCTGTTTTCTTATTTTATCATTTTCCGCAAATTGTGGACAAGAAGTAGGGTTCTTGCACACTTATCTTTTGAACTAAGTATTAAACATGGCATTCATTGCTTATCGTTGTCGTTAATCTAATGATAATAATATGTTGAATTATATTTTATAGTTTATTACAAGAATTATTTTTTGCAAAGAATAACCAGGTAGGAAAAGCTGCTTTTTGTTACCCCAAATTCAACTTGAAAAACTCCACAAAAACGGAGTAACTAATTGTAAAACTTTGTATTAGAAATGCAGTTTTGTTTTTTTTCAACGAGTTGATAAAACCGACTTGTTCAACTCATTTAAAAAAATAAATAATAATAAAGAGTTGTCGTGTTCACTTCATTTGATTTGTTGCTTCATTTTTTTCATTTTTTGCATTTACTATGTAATGGGTTGTTTTTTTTTAGCAAATAATAATAAATGAATATATTATTTATTTAATTATTAAATATTAAATTATCTTTAATTTTTAATTTACGCTTATTCATTAATAGTTGTTTAATTATATTTTATAGTTCATTTTTGAAAAACTAACTGGATTAGTTATAATTAAAATGTGTTATATTATACTACTCGAGATAATAAAAAAATAAAATATACTAATATCATTTTATTAGTATAATACATTACTATTAAAAATATAACATTTTTAATTCATAATAAAAAAAGAAAATGTTATAGAACTCAATTCATACCAAAGTATACAAACAATAATTATACTATTGTGCATTTCTTAAATTTATTCTTCTTCTTTTGTTGTGACAATTGCTTTTCATGCATTTCTTTCCTTTTTTGAAGGACATCCCTTGATATTTCAATAAACAAATTTTCAACGTTGTATTTTGTTTTTGCTGAGCAGTCTAAACACAACAGATTCCACCGATTTGCAACACTTTGAGCATCTTCTTTTTTGACAGCTCTTTCCTCTTCTAAATCACTTTTGTTGCCAGCTAAAAGAATTGGAATGTGTTCTGATAACTCTATATCAAGAATTCGATATACATCCTCAATTATATTTTGGGCTTCTAAAAAAGAAGCTTGAGAAGTAATTGAATAGACAATAACATAACCATCACCACCTCTTATGTAGTTATCTCGCAGTGCTGAATACTCTTCTTGTCCACTCGTATCTTGAAGATCCAGTGATACAACTTCTCCATCAACTGTTAAAGAGGTCTTATAAGATTCTTCAATTGTTGGATCATATATACACATGAAATGTCCTGACACTTCTTGTACTGTAATTGAGCTTTTTCCAACAGCCCCAATACCAAGCAACACTATTTTAATCGGGGTTTCCATACTTATTGATAACGAGTTTCTCTTCAAATTACGTCTGAATAAATGAAAAAAAAATTTAATACACTCATCTATTTCTTCATTCTTTTGACTTCGTTTTCAAGACTATAATACATTTTGTTTAGTATAAAAAAGTTTTTATCTTATTACTATACTTTTTAAACCATTAAGTTATTTTTGATTATTAAAAACATCATCTAATTTTGGTTAAAAAAACTTTTTTCGTTGGTTTTTAATGTTATCCAAACAATTTACAACTTATTCTTGGTAACTATTAAAAACTATATTTTGTTATAAAGAAACTATATTAATTAAAAGAGGGAAAAATAATTTACCTCTAAAACTTTTTCCTTTGTTTACACTAACTTTATATTCTTTTTGTACTTCTTTTTTTTAAGGTGAAGAGGAAAAATAACAGCTTATTTAAAAGAAAGAAGTACAAAAAGAATATATTCAAACATCTTTTACTCTTTTGTTTATAAACTTTTTCGTCAAAGTTCTTTTTAAAAAACATATGAAACGTCTACCTTCATTAGTTTATAATTCTAAATTAAGTGCATGTTCCAATTTGTATTACTTGAGTGTAAATATTTTTTGTATAACATTTGAATTTGGTTTAATACAAAATTATTTTTAAAAGTGAGAATTATCGTGTCAAAAACAATCAAAAAAGTCTATTGAAGTATTTCTCATTGCTCTCCAAAAAGTTGTTTTAAAAACAAACAATTTCGTGACAAAAATTGTCAATCCAAATAAAGAATTTATGAACAATCTGTCTTTTAACGTTATATGGTACCTTTTATACCACAAGAAATGTAATAATTGGGGAAAATGTCCAAAAAATCCATTCCACTGTCATATTATTACATGTTTCACCTAATACCCGTTATTTACACACAATTCAAGCTATTGAATTCTGTGTATTTGTTTTAAGATAACGTTAACAGATCAATTATAGTAAATTAAACAACTATTTACGATTCAAATTAGTTTACTTGTTGATATCCTCCTTCTCTTCCTGCTTTTACAAACTCAAAGCCTCCACCTATGAAAATGAGAACAATTATGATGACGAGTGTAGTAACAAAACACACAACACCAGTAATATAACTGGATGACATATCAGTGTTATCTTTGGGCTTGCTGTAATAGTAACATAGTCCGTCTGTAGAATCATACACACGTTCGTAATATCTGTCTTTCTTGTTTGCACCAACTGAACCGTCATAAGCGTGCGCACATATTAAACAGTGTTGTTTCACGTTGGGCGTTGCATGTTCGCATCTATCGGATTCACAAAAGACGTGGATACCTGTGATACTAAATTTTTGATACGAACGATATCCAGGAGCACACTTTGTGCACTTCTTATACTCGCTGCATTCAAGGCAATTACTTTGATAGCATGTCGTTTTCACACAATTATCCATCGCACCTACACACCCATTGGAACACAACAAATTACATTTCTTACATTGCCGGTCAACCGTTAAAAATGCTCCAGACTCGCATTGTACACAAACATTAATCACGGTACCATTTGCGAGTGTATAATCATCGCGTTGCAAACAAAACGGTATTTCTGAAATGCACTTTGTTGCGTTCTCCGATTGTTTCACATACCCGTCATCACATGTTATACATATTCCATCCACATCATATTCGGCACAATTGGAACCTTTGTATAAACAGTAGTGATAGTTCTCTCCAGACACAAACTCGCAATTGCTGTTGTTGCGCAAACAGTCGTCTTCAGTGAGAGCTTCGGTGTTACATACAAATTTTGATCCTTGAGGATATGCTAAATATGTTAACGTTATTCAATCGGTTATTACTTATAACTACCCAATACGATTTAAACAAACAGTAACATTTCCCTTCGTACAAATTGTGATTAAAATCACATGATTGACATATTGATGTATCATCTGCATTGCACAACTCACACCCTTCTTCGCACGCTATTGATGAGCATTGTTAGAATGTGTGTGATGTTACAGAACATTAATAAAGAACAAACCAACACAAAGATTTGTATTTGGATCCAACACATATCCATCTCTACAATCAATGCAGGTATCTTCATTGCTACACGTGTAACAATTGTCGGTTTTACACACTTTGCATCTCCCGTTTATGTTCACTGAGCCTGGGAAACACTCTTCACACTCTTTGTAATTGGTACAATTTATACAGTTGTCATCTCCACAGTCATATTGACACAACTTCGTGTTGGTGTCCAGCGCCATTCCCTTTTGGCACGTTTTGCACGCGGAAGTACTTCCTTCTTCATACTCAACACAGTTTTTATCTGATCCCCCTTTATATGAATAAATAACTTAAATATCACTATTGTGAAGAACAAACGTATACACTTGTTATTGCTCAACGCATAGCCTATTGCACAAGAAACGCATTTGTGGTTTTCGTCGTACAGCGCGCAATACGCATCATCGTTTAAACACTTTCCATCTTGTAAATATGTGTTTGGTGGACATTCATCACACACACAAGGGGACACAAAGTGGAGACAAGACTGGACATCTTTATCTGTGAGCGAGCATATATTGCACATTTTAGATGTGGTATTAAAAATAAAGCCGGGGACACATTTGTTGCATGTGTATATCTTAGTGAGCGGATCGACTGTGAAATCGAGACAATACTCATACCCACCTGTATATCACTTTTGAGATCTAAAATGAATCATAGCATTAAACAAACTTTTACAGGTAGAGTAGTAATAGTCGTAATAATATCCAGCTTCACATTTGGAACACTTGGAATTTGTTGTCTCAACACAATGAACAATATTCTTTGCTATTTATTAGTTACTTTAATTAAAAAATAAATTAATTCAATAAAAACAAACGGACACAGACACTGTTCACAAATAGATAATCATTTTTACAGGTCGTGCAATTATAATCCCTTGATTCCTCATCACAAGTCAAACAACCGGGATTGAAACATGAGATTTTCGAATTTGAAAGAATGACAAACAGAAAGATGAGAAACATGAAATTTATTAGATTTTATGTGGTTATTATTTTTATAAGATTTGTTTAAATTATAATGCAAACTATTATTGAAAAATGTATTTTTCATTTAAATATTAGTATTTTTATTTCAAACTAAAGTAGATAATTATCTTATTTAAAGTTTGTTATGGAATGTTATTTTTTTTAATTTATACACAAATAATTGTTTAAAATTCAGGGACTTAGGTAAAATTGAATAATTTGGGAAAAAAACTGAAACAACTATTTTTAATATTTGAACATGATCCCGATATTTTCCATTTTTCATCGACCAAAAAGCCCAGAACAACGTTTTCCGACTAACTCTAGTATTTTTAATTATATTATTTTATAATTTAGTTTTAATAAAATATGAAGAACTTATTGTTTGAATATGATTTTTAATTATTTGTTAATATATTGTTAATAAAGAATATAAATTTGGGTTGAATTTTTTACTTAAATTATTTATCAATAGTTAAATCAATTGTTTAAATTTTTAATATGATAAGTCTTCAATTTAAAACATGAAAATTTTAATGAAGTGTAAGGTTTATATATGTGTTGTTGTTTAATCATTTGTCAAATCTTTTAATATTCAAAAGCTTTTAATTTTTTTAATAGTAATAAATCAAGATTTTTTTTCATAACACTTATTTTATTAAAATTTTATAATAAATAAACAATTGTCTAAAATACAATTTCAATTTCAAAAATGCAAGCATTTTATTGGGTTATAAAAAATAGTAAAATATATTATTAAAAAACTATATATATAATTACTTTAAAATTGAGTCATTAATTGTTTTGAATTCAAAAAAGCCAAATGAATTTCAGATCTTTTCCAAATTTCAGTTTTATCAAAAAAAAATTCTTATAAAAATCATATTTTAGCTTTATGAAGATGTTGTTGCTTGTTGTGTTTATATTCATGTTGGGCGTTTACGCGGAAGAAGGAAACGACTTTGCAATGGAAGACGACTTTTTTGACACTGATGGCACTAAAAATGTGAAGAAAGTAGTTAAAAAAGGAAAGAAGGCCATAAAAGGTAAACACAAGGGATTGTTTTATAGTCACCTCTTCGGAAAGGGATATGGATATGCAGGAGTTCCTACTATGGATGCTGAGAGATACCCACTGAACTGTTTACACCACCCAATGCTCCGCCAAATTTGAGTAATTAATTAATTGGTGTTTAATTCATTTTTCTTTATTAATTAATTCGTTTCTATATCTCGTTTTGTGATTTTTTTTGAAAACAAAAGATTTTTATTTGTTCAGAATGAGAACAAATAAGAACGATGGGAATAAATAATATAGTATATTTTATTAATAAATGTATTATTTTAAATATTATTTAAAATTATTTTCAAAATTTTATTTAAAGATTTTTGGAAAGAAAAGGAAATTTTTAAATAATGACGAACTATATTTTAGTAATAACAAATTATTATTTTATTAAAAAAGTATTTTGTTTTTGATACCAGTAGATATAATATTTATAAATTAGATGGATCTTAGAAATAATTGTTTATCAAAAAAAAATAATAATTATTCTTTTCAAGTTATTGGATTTTTGTGGAACAATCAAATTAATCTAAATTTTTATAATAATAACTAATATAATGAATTATTCGAAACAAAAAATAATTGATCCATTCATGATACTAAATATGATTAATTAATTAATTATAGTTGGATTACTTCCCAAAAAAAATCGTCTAATAAATTAAAAATAAAACAACTCAAATTCGGTTTTTTTCAAAAAATTCAGATTATAGAAAAATTTAATGTAATAAAAACATTAAAAAATCAGTAATTGTGACCAAAACAATGAAAAAAAGTATTTTGATTTTACAAAAATCGTTTTACAATACTACATATTTTAGTAACAAAATAATAAATATATAACAAATGAATGGAACTTTATAAAGAAGGTTTACCCATTTGTACTATATAAAGGTACAATACATCTTTAAAATCAATTTCTATGCTTACTTTTATACTACTTTTTGCTTACGCTCTGTCACAAACAGGCATATGCAACACATACGTGACGATCGATTCCAGCACTACCATTGATCAAACACTATTCAAGGGCACACAGAAGAATTGCTACATTATAATCAATAAAGGAGGTTCTATAACCATTGATGAATTCTCTGGGTTAGGAAAGCTTATCATATTAAATAGTAATACAGTCACACTTAAAAAATTCACTTCTGGCTTTATTGAAAACACTGGAACACTCACAATTCAAGGCGCTACTGTAGAATCAAAACTCCAGAATTTAGGAACAACCACAGTTGATTTCGCTGTTTCAACACTAACATTTGGATACCTTAGTAATTCAGGTACTTTGAAATTCAGTGAACCCACAAGTTCAAACGAAGAAGAGGTTGTTCTCACTTTTAACCAATTTTATACATCTTCTGCTGTGGTTGTGTCTTCAAAGTATAAACTTAATATTGACTTATTGGGAACCCTAGACGCCTCTATGGGTAGCACTGAGTCCATTGCAATTACTTCACAGAAGTTTAAAATCAAAGTTGCTCAAGTAGACTCTACTTATTTCTTCTCTCAATACTACAACGTCATCACCTTTTATAAGACCACCAATCCTCAACAACCATACGTAAAGTGCACAGCTACAAGCGGACTACCGCTCTCAAATCTCCCAAACAGTCAAGTAGAAGATATAATGTGTCCTTGCCACTTACTTGCAGCAGACTGTAGACTTGACTATGGAAACATCCCAACTACTGTTACCGTCGGAGTAGACACAAAACTGAACGAGGTGACGGGATCAGATGTCACTATCAAGGGATCAAGTGATGCTATCAAAATATTCATCACCACATTAAGCGCAACTAAATCACATTTGCAAAGAGCTACATTTACGGTCACAACAGCATCAAATCCTGTTGATACAAATGGTGGAAGTGTCTCGTTTTCATCTTTTACTGGGACATCACTGGTCGGAAAGAACACAAAACTTGTAGTCTCGTCTACGACCACCCCAACATACACCATCGAAGGCGGTTCACTCATGTTACTCGCGTCTTCTGGTAAACCAACAATCATAACAAATGGTACAACTGTTAAATCAACTGTCACTTTTGGTGCTATTTCTTTCAGTGCGACTGTCAACTTGGGCCAAAACGGAGAACTCGACTTAACAAGAATTACTGGCGTGTCAACTGGTAATGGTGCACCATCAATAATAGGAGTTTCAGGGGCAGTGGTATACCCACCATATTACCAAGATCCATTGCAAACACTTGGACTTTTAAATAATGAATGGAAATCGTCATGCGATAAAATGAAATTAACATTTGACACTTCACCAACACCTCCAACCTGTTCTCTTTGTGAAGTTGAAGATCCTTTTAATATAGACCATTTTGGTTGCACAGCTTACAAGACAAGTGGTCTAAACACACTTACAGTGACTGGAGAAGTAGTTACAACAATTGGTTCAAAGAGTTTAACAGTCTATAGAGATGGATTAACTATAGCTACGTTGGCAACATTTTCCCTTCTGGATTTGTCGAACAGACAGAACATCGTCATCACATCGAGCTCAACATCAACCACTCAAACAGTAAAAATCGTGCAACTCATTAACTACAAGTCGCTAACATTGAACGGTATAACCCTTGACTTGACAGGTGTTACTGCTAATATAGCATTGGCGTCGCTCACTCTTGTGAACTCAGTTGTGAAATATCCAGCTCTTGTAAGTAGCACAAACAAAACAGTTAATATTGGGACCCTTTCGATGGACTCTAAAAGTAAGGTAGAGGTGCCAACTGGATATAAACTTGTTGTTGAGGCAGCAAACTTCGATATGTCTACACTCGAAGGTGATAACAATGGTCCACTGATCAACACGGATTCATTTGCATCGTTTGTAGTTAACGGAATCGTTTCTGTTCGAGACCCTCCAACAGCAAGTGGCTATGTGATTATTGCCCAAAACCCGAAGCACCAAGTATTCCAGGGATCATTACCAACACAAATTCAGAACAAATGTTTCCAAAGAGCATTAGTGTATGTTGGTGGTTCTGATAGTTTCAGTTGTTCACATTTTACAGATTTAGCAACAAAAACATGTGTTGTTGATTCCAAAGCAATTAAAGACACTGTTAACTTAGATCTCTTTGAGAATTATGTTGACAATTATGATAATGCCTGCCCGTGTTATCATGATATCACTGGTAAAGGTGGCAATTGTTCTGTCCAATTGGCTGTTCCAACAGGTGTTACAAAGACATTGGCATTTTCCACTAAAAATGAACAGCGATTTACTAACTTGGAACTCACTGGAAATGTTGAGACTAATATCAGCACTTTTGTTATCTACGATCAACTTACTTTGAACAAAGGAGAAATTGTATTGGGTTCTGTTGGAACACTTAAAGTTTCGAACATTGTTGTGAATGATGATGCTCAATTGATTTTGAACACTCAGATCACCATTGGTTCTATCACTGTCTTGGATGGAAAGAAGTTTATTATGACGTGTTCTGAAGACACTTTCATTGAAGGCACTAACACTGGAGAACCTATCAGTTTGGTTGTTAAAAAGACTTTAACAGTGAGAGGAACATCAACAGTTCTTACAGTGAGTTCTCTTGATGTCAAGTTGACAACCGACGTGACTAGTAAAGTCTCATTACTTGGTAACAGCAAGCTTACATTTAAGGATGCCACGTTGTTATTTGAAAGAACGGCTTTGTCACATGCCACGATCATTGACGCTGAATCCACTTCTTCAATTGATTTTATTACTAAAGAAAGTGCGGACCCAGCTATTACCATTGAAATGACTGGAAAATCTGGAGCAGCCGAATGTAGTGCACTGGCTACATTTGCAACGCCAAGCCCATATGATCATAGATTCTCTGCAAATACCTCACAATCTGATATAGGATGTGCAGGTACAAAATGGGTTGTCTGTCCAGCCACTAACCTTATTAAAAAGTATGTTTGCTTTGGAAGTACTGAATGCTACTTTGTTGATCCCACCGCAGACACACCAACAACGGTTTTGGCTTCAATTGGTTCTTTGTATCAAAACACTAAGGATTGTCCCTGCAGCAACAAGGAAGCGGGTGGAATTTATTCATCTGATTGTAACACAAGAATTCCTGGGACATATAGTGGAAGAACTATAGCCAATATCACTGGTAATTTCAACAAATTAAAGGTCGAGTCGTCTCTTAAATTAATGTTCAAAGGCGACGTCTCTGTTGTCGAATTTTCATTGAGAGGAAAAATCGAAATGGCGGCTGAAACCAACGAAAAGGCGTCACTCACGATGAACACTATGAACGTGTACACCAAGCAACCGACTAAACTCACTTTTGAACTCCCAACTAAAATTGGTGCAACAAAGTCGGGTGAAACGTCTTCATTGTTATTATTATTCAAAAACACATCAATTATTGGACTTGGTAATGTTGCTAAAACAGCGGAGGGAGGAAAGATTATCTCTTACTTGGGAAATTCAACATCAGTGACTATCACTGCAGAACAGAGCTCAGAAGACAAAGAAGCCAAATTCACACTGCTTCTGGGACCTGAAGTTGCGAACTCTGATATCTCACTGAGTGGTAACATGCCATTCCATGTTCAAGGCGATTTCTTAGCTCGTTCGGTTGTTGTGAGTAGAGGTGGACATGGTGACGAAGTTGATAAAATGCCTTTTATTGTTCTTGAAGAGAACAGATACTTCTCAGTTGAGTCGTTGTCTGTTATTCCATTGGAGCTCACATCGTATGTAGTGACGTACGCGTCTGACATATATCACGTGAGTATTGCAAATGAGGATAAGATGTCGCAGTCACTGAAGACAGACATAGACCACTCGATGTTGCTGTACAAAACAAGTGCAGACGATGAGACAAGACCACCAATTCTATGTGAGTTGACTGTGCCTGTACCAGAAGAGCCAGACACTCCAGACGTAACACCAACTGCTTTTGTCAAGATGGAAGGCGAAGACAACACAACAACAATTGTGTGTGTTGTACAGTACAACGAGACTGTAGCAGACAACGCAAAGATATACAACAGAAGTGGATGTCCATGCAATGGAAGATACTGCGTGACTACAATAACAGCAGAATACACAGCACTCATCAACGCAACATCAATTGGATCATCCGGTCAAATAAACCAATTCATTGTTCAAAACACAAAAGCAGTTGAAGTTGCAAGTGACATTCTGAACACAAAGGTGATGACAGTCAATGGGGATGCACCAGTCGTCTTCTCGATCGACACGTTGACAGTTGGTAAAACATTTGAATTCAACGCAGACACCGTCAACATGACATTCAACAACACAAAGAAGATGAGCATTGCACCATTCACAATCAACCAACCACAAGACTCAAACAAATCAATCCATGTAGCACTGTACTCACGCAGTTCGTCACTCTCTAACAACTTTGAATTCTCAAAGGTTGATGTGTTTGATGACTTGGTTGTTGAAGATGCAGCAGACAACGAGCGAATGGCACTGTTTGTGACATCGTCTGCATCAACAAACATCACCAACTTGGAGGTGAGCAACGCACGACTCTATCTCCAACAGGGCAAATTCAACATTCTCGACAACGAAGTTGTCTTGCTCATCAAAAAGCCAGAGGCATTCCCACTGATGTTTTCAACTGGTGCTTCAGTCAGTTGGCCAGAAGGCACAATCAAGATCGTTGTCGACCCATCACTCCCCAAAGACGTGCCAATCTTCATCATGAGAGTTGGTCTTGGAAAGAACTTCACAGCTGAAAACGGTGTGAAATTCAGTGTTGTAGAAGGGACAAAAGCAACACATTTGAAGAGCGCGTCATTCTCGTCATACACTGTCAAACAAATCTGTTCGATTTATGTTGCACTTGTGCCAAGCGATTTTGTCGAAGCAGGATATGAGTGCCCAACAGATCCAACTGATGCAAGTGAACAAAACAACCTTGAACCAATTGTCAAAAAGGATGTGCCAACATGGGTCATTGTCATCTTGATCATCATCGGTGTCTTCATTGTCATCATCTTGATCTTGTTTGTCGTATTTATTGTTGTTGCAAGAAAGATCCTGTTGAGAAGAAGAAACCTGAAAGTGTTCAACGACGAAGACAACCTGTTCTTCCAAACAGCAGAATCATCAGAAGAGACAAAAGAAACAACAAAGGAGGAAACTAAAGATGACTCCCAGAAGTCGGACGAGTCTTCTTCGTCATCACTGTCATCGTCATCAAAATCAGACTCAAAATCAGGTTCTGGAAGCAAATCCGCAAGCGAGTCCAAGAGCAAATCAGACAACAAAGACAACAAAGACAACAAGTCAGAGAGCACAAACGACGGTTCCTCAGACTAATCAAATCCTTTGCTTCTTTATTTTTTTTATATTACACATATATCGTCAAATTTAAAAAACGGACTGATAAATGTTCCACTATTAATTAAACAATAAATACTTAAGTTTTTAAATAATCCGATTTTTGGATCAAAAAAAGTTAAGATGAAGATATTCCTTATTTAGTCTTAACCCTTCCAATACCAGAAATATGATTGTTATAACACACATAAAAATGAATACAGTAAAAATTCTATC
>NW_004440113.1:192751-202057 GCF_000330505.1 Entamoeba invadens IP1
AAAATTCTATCGGTGTGTGGAGTCATTAAAATGGTTTTCCCAAGGTGTGTAAATTTTTTTTCTTTTCTTTTTTAATTTCTGGCAAAAAAACTAAAAAATAATGAAATTTGTAAAACAATCCACAATCAAGAAAAATGACAAAATATATTTTTTGTTTTTTTTGAGAAAAAAAAACAAGACACGTGTAAACATAAAATAATATTGTGAATTTTTTTAAATTGTCTAATTGTTTAGAATAAGAACAACGCATTGTGTTTTTATATAAACACATGGACTTTTGGTGCTGATTGGTTCTTGTCAATTTACAACTCAAGTACGTCTTTGACATCAGCCTCGATTGCTGCATTGTCTTCTGTTGGTAACCTTAAAAAAATTGCTCGTTCACTGTGTTATTACACGGTAGCAGAAGGTGAGTGTTTTTTTAGCTTTTAAAAATTATCGTCTTGTCGTCCTCCTCCTTGAACTCTTTTGAGCCTGTAACCATCTTGTCCACCTGTTCCTTTAAGAGTTTTTTCCTGTTGTCTCGTTTTCAGCTGACACATTTAATATCCCATTTGCATTTGAGTCAAATGCGATTTCAACTTGTGGGACACCACGTGGTGCTAATAAGATACCAAACAACCCAAACTTTCCAAGCAGGTTGCAATGTGATGTCATTGATGCCTCGCCCTCACAGACTTCGATGAGCACGCCAGGCTTATTGTCTGCATGTGTCGAAAATATTTGTGACTTCCTTGCTGAAATTGTTAAGTTTTGTGGTATCAATTCTGTCATCACACCAATCACAAGCGTGCTCTTGTGATCGGTGTGTAGAAGTCGGTGCATTTTTTATTATCATTTAAAGTTAAATATTTTGAGAGGAGCATTTTCTGCTTTTTTTTTCTTATCTTTTTTAAATTTATTTTTGTTTGATAATTTTTCTCTTTTTAAGTTTTTATTACCAAGTCTTTACTCTTTTAAAATAAAAACAAAATTGTAATTGACATTATTTTTGCAGGTTTTGGTGCCAAATATGTGGGAAATCATTATATTCATTGGTGTGTAAACCACTTTTGATTGGTCAAAACTACACACCGATAGAATTTTTACTATATAAACTTAAATCCGTAAACTAAAAGTTATTCTAAATTAAACAGTTTTTTGTTTTAATATGATAGTTTTCAGTCTAAGTTTGATGTAACATTTATAATATATAAAAAGTTTGCACGTTTTATTTTTTGTATATTAAAGTCGACCAGAAAATTGTCGTACACCAGAAAATACTCGTACACTTCCTAAAATAGATTTGTGTACATAAATTACATTTTTTTAAAGAAAAGTTGATAAAAAATTCTTTGCACTTTTCTCGATATAAGAAATAATTCGAAGCTGTTTTCAAATCAAAAACATTGAACTTTTATTGAAATGTATAAAAAGATTCAAACTGTTTAGAGAATCAAACATTGAATAAACCATTTATAAACCATCAATAAACTATCAAATTATAAATCAATTATTTATTCCAAATATAGGTGGTTTAATTAATGAAAAAGCGATTAATGTACTATATTAAATAATTAAATATTAATACATTATTATCAAACAATTTGAAATAATAATGTTAATTAAAAATGTTGTATTAAATTTAATAGTATATAAAATTACTTTATAATATATTAGAACTAGACTAGTATATTTTTATTATGAATTAACATGTAAATTATTGATTTTAGTATGTTATTATTAACAGTATTATTTACATAGAATTTAGATAACCACAATTTATTACAATTTTAACAATCTTATTAATTTACAAATTATTAATTATAATTATTACATTATGAAAACAATCCAAGTTAAACCAAACCCACCTTATGAACATTTCAATTACGTTTTATGTATTTCTTTATATTTTGAATTAAACCTATATTGCGATTTAGAATTATGGGGTTATGTTGAATGTTAATAATAAATAACTTTGATAAATAACAATTAAACTATTCTTTGAATGTAAAATTTTACAAAAATATATCAATTATAAACTATACTTGTTTAATAATTATTATTATTTTTCCAAAAACAAAACATTGCTTGTTTTATAATTTATGTATAATTATGTATAATATAGTTATTTAATAATTAGAAAAACTATATTCATTTACTATATTGTTGATATTTTTGGTCAGATTGAACAATTTTTTCGATATCTTCTCGTGTATTTTCAATGTTAAAAAACAAGAAAACATTTATAAAATGCACCCAGTGTTCTCATTTGTTGAGTTAATGTCATGTTTATAATTTAATTGATGTTATCAAAAACAATAAAAGTTGGTCAACTTAATGGGTAACTCAGTGTTTATTCTTATATTTTATCAAATAATTTTATTTGTGATTTTAATTTGTATTTAACCATTGGTTTTAAAGTCATGATTGTGTATAAGCAAGATTATTTGGACAATCAAAATGTTTATTTTATAATCATAAAAAATGTTTTTAACTTTGTTATTGGGTTGTTTTAATTTTTTGTGTTTTGGCAAGTTTTGTTTTATGACAACTCGAATAATGATACAAAAATTATACTTCAGCTACTGTAAATTTTCGGGGTTTATGCTTAAAAATTTGTTGTTATTGTCACTGATAAGTGCTTGTTTATTCTTAAAATTTTACAAAAAACACAAGTTATAAAAAATACGGTTCATATCGGCTTTGCACGTCTATCGTTATAGTTTAGTCATTAAACAAAGATTGTTCAGAACAGTTTTTTGTATTTGTTTATATTGAAATTTTTTCATATTATTTACTTTCGATAAAAACATCAAAAAACGAACTTTGAAAAAAAAATTAAGTTCACTCTTCAAAATTTCAATTATGTAATTAAAATAATGAGTGCCACATTAGTGATGCTAAACACTTGTTGATTGATGAGGCACCGTTGTTCATTTACGATATGAAAGTTAAGTTGAGTAGATATGGTGGTATCAATGGTGTTCTATTTTTATGAACTTTGTTTAAAAAACACATTTCGAAAAATATTAGACATTGTTGTAAACTATTCAAACTATACCGAACTATACTTGCCAATAACAATAATTACATAAAAACAAAAAACAATTTATAAAAAATGATAATCTTAACAATATATAAAATTTCAAAGAATTTTATTTCGTGAAAAAGAACAAAAAATACATCAAGAACGGTTTAAAGCATCATTTGGAAGAAAAAAGATCAAAAAAGAATCAGTTTATAAAATCAAAGTGAAAAATGAAATTTCTTCGAGTAAAATTATTTTTTTAAAAAAATAAATTCTATTTTAGGAAGTGTACGAGTATTTTCTGGTGTACGACAATTTTCTGGTCGACTTTATATAAATTAAAAGTCTAACACAGTTGTGTTATACATATTAGTTATAAAATATATTTTATAATAATTTATAGTAATGAATATAAAGGTTCTTTCTTTAAAAACGTTAAAAAGGTAGCGATGTTGTTTTTATACATTTGGTTTATTTTGTGTAATGAAAACGATTATTTTAAAACGATAGTTAAAAGAAAAATTTCGTAATTATATCTCGTATACATATGATTATCAACAAAAGGTTAGAAAGTGAAAACGCTAACCATCAGTGTGGTTGCACAACTAATATCATAATATTTGATTGTTTGTTATAAAAATCAGAAATTAATAAAATATCAACATTTTTACACGTTATTTACAAAACATCAAATCATTTACAATGAAAACTAAATTTAAATAATTACTTTTGGAATTTTCAAAGTATGACTTATCCCTTGTTTTTCAATAAAAGAATTTTTATCAGAATTTTATTTGATACGTTTTCTTATTTTAAAACCCTGTTTTTAGAAAGACTTATAATGTATAGTATAAAATATTATATACAATTTTTCGATATAAAAAGAAAAAAAATTAAACTTGAAAATAATTACAGGAAAAGTCGTCAAGTTTTCCTCACAGGAAAAATGAACATTTTTTCAACAAAAATACGATTTTAGGTTTAAATTTACTATTAATTTGTAGTAAATTAAATTATTTTTTACTATTAATTTTGTTTCCTGGTATTCACCATGGTTGTAAAAGATTTAAAGCGTTTTTTGCATTATTTTTTTCTAATATACACTCAAAATGAATAAGATATAAATAAGTTTACATTTTTTGGAAATTTTTGGTATACCTTTGGGAGTCAATTTTTACAGCCCGAAATAGAACAAAATTTAAAAAAAATATAATTAGCGCAGTTCCGATTAGGACATGTTTCCCGATTTTGGTTTTAAATTTTATGTAATTTTTGTTTCTTGAATAACAAAAGAACGCTCTAGAATTGCCACGTCATAACATTTTAAGGATAAATTGCGAGTGAAAAAAAACAGACCAATCAGATTCAATCTAGTCTATAGATAGTAACTATTATCAAAATTATAAAATTAAATATATTTTATTATTTGTTTAACAAGTTGTTTTTTTAACTTAAATTTATCAATCTATTGGAAAAGTGTTTTATAGTTATAATGTGAAAGTCATTTTTAATATAACAATTGATCGTGTTGATAATCATTTTATTCAAATATGATATTTAATTTGTGTTTTCGTTATAAGTTTTGTAATTGATTGATTATATCGTTGATGGCATTGATCAAATAGTAATTTATGTGTGGTGATATACGTAAAAAGTATCATTCAATAATTGATATCGTTTAAATATATGTTACGATAATTTAATAACATATGTTAATGATATATAAAATTTCAATTATTTATATCATTAAAATATAATTATTATAATAATTATAATATGTTTTTATAATATTAAAACGAGTGTTATTGCACTGTCATTTTGTTTTTAACACGATTTTTTTTACCTATTTGTTCAAGTTATCTATTGTTTAAAAGCATCTAGTCTATTTTGTTGTTAGATCACTAAAGTCGGATTTTTAATTAACGATGGAGAAAATTAACTATACATTTAGTTTTTTTTAATTATAATCAATAGCTTTTTTCTTTTTTTTGAAATAATTATTTTTTTGTTTTATTTTTAAAATTGTTTACTTTTTAACCATATTATACATCCAAAAAAGGAAAGCAAGAAATGTGGAGTTTGTAATTCCTCTCTGACGAATTCTCGAGTAATGTCAAAAAAGTTAGCACACCACTTACGATAGGTAACCAAATGAGTGTCATAGTTATAAGGCGATTAATAGGTCATAACAATTGATTTGAAAAGCAAAGAAAACGATTGACAACCAGCGTTTCTTTGAGAATGTCAAATGGTAAAAATTAATAAAAAATTTACTATGTATTTATGGTTTTTAACTCGCCAACAACCCAATACTGCTCTTTTTAGCAGTTTTTAAAAATTTTGTCCCAAAACTGTTTAAATAATTTTGATATATTATTAGGTGATTTTCCTGAAAAAATAGATAAAAACAAATAATATAAAATTATCATAATAATATTATATTTATTTTTTATACCAATAATCGTTTTGTGCATTTATTTTTTTTATAAAAATTTGAAAGCAAAACAGAACAAAAATTACAACCAAAATAATAAAGAGTTGGTGGAAAAAGTCGGCTTTAGCAAATTATAGTAAAATATAATTTTTATTGTTACAAGTTGAAAAAACATTTTTTTTGTATCATTTCTAAAACATTAATTAAAAACAAAAAATAATTAAAAATACTTGTAAACTCAAACAATTGTTGAATTTTTGATACTTATGTTAATAAATATGACGTTTCGGATACGTAATATAGTTTTGTTGTTGTGGTTGTATTACCCCATAAACAGTCAATTGCGACCACTTGATGTTTGTTTTTAAAATTGAAAATGATGATTTAGTAAGTTTAAAAGAAAGCAAATATGAAAGTTATCAAATTAATCATTTGATTTATTATTTAATAAGTACAACACAATTCAACAATAAAAAACTTGAATGTAGCAATTTGAAACAATTTATTTATAACAACAAATTTGGACTTTTAAATATATTAAAGAAACCCCCAAAACGCAGCAAATGTTTAAAAATGTCACTCATTCAATCCAGCCATGAGTTGAATCAATCTCTATGTGAAGTGTCATTGTGTAAAATCAACTGAGATTGATTATGGTAATAACTTATAGTTTTTAAATATTCAATTTCTGTATTTAATTTCAAAAAAATGTTTCAATATCTAAATTGATTTTGTGTCCTACTCGAAGTTATATAAATTATAAAAATATAAAAATACAAACAATAATTAATAAAAATGGTTATTTATAATAAAATATAGTTAATCTTATCGAGATAGACTATTATATGCCAACTCTGAGAAAAGTATTCATAAAATCTAAAAATGATGATAAAAAGCACACATAACTAATGTGAAAATTGCTATTTTGTGTTTGACAAAACAAATAAATTATAATAATGGTAACAAGAAAAAACATAATTAATTGTGTTCACTGAATGACCCACATTGATAACAGTAGTTGATATTAACAATAAGTAACACGCTTCTGTGTTATAGTGAAAATGATAGAGTCGAAATAGTTGTAAAATATAATAACGATAAAACGAATTCATTATACATCGCTTTTACAGACAGTGATGTTTTTGCAATTGATTATTAAGCAACCCGAATATAAAGAATAATAATAATTTAATAATAATAATAATTAAAAAATTTAATTGACAATAAAAAGATAAATTACTCATAATGTAAAAAACAACAAAAATTAAAAATATACACCAAATAAAACAATAAAAAAGCATTGATAAACAAAGAAGTTTGATTTTTTGTTGTTTGAAAAATTATAAACATAGTTATGGTTTACCTTATTCATTTTAAACACTCTTTTCAATAGATTATTAAAATAAGTAACTGTATACATCAACTTGTCAAAAGTCGTTAACAAACAATTGGTTAAACAGTCCATGTATTAGACAAAAAGTCAGACAACAATATAAAAAAAATATGTGGATTATATGTAATGAAGGGTAATTGTTATAAAAACAATAATATATTTGACACTAAAAACTGTTTTTAATGATTGCTTGTTATATTTTAATTTCTTTTGATAAACACTCTTCAAAAGATTGGTCACAGTATGGTAAATACCAAAAGATGATAAAAATATATTATAAACAGAAAAAACAGTCAAAAATCTTGCTACATTGTACTGTCTGAAAAATACACAGTTAATAAAATGGGTTTTTTGAAAAGTTTGTATTTTTTATAAAGACTATTGTGTGTACAAAAATTTTGTCTGTTTTTTTAATTATCACTGATGTATTGATGTTACTTTTGCAATTTGTATTTCATTTCAACTCAAAACCAATTGTTTTTTATTGTTTAATGTATAAAAAACATATTTATTTGTTTTGAAATAAATGTTATTGCATTTACTAGTATTATTATTTTGCCATTTTTTACGTTTTTGTCATAAAAATTTATATTTTTTTCATTTTTTTTTCACAATTTATTTGTTTATTAGTTCAAAATTTGAACTCGTTATTCCATTTTCATTTTACTACAATTGAACTATACTGTATAATATAATTTTTTTCAAAAAAAAACAAAAACATTGCTCTTTTTAACAGTATTGGTTTGTTGGGGATTAGGTACGTCAGCGAGTTAATTAGCGATGGTCGATACTATATATTATAATATAAAAAAACTGATATTGTAAATATCCTTGTTGTATTTTTGGAATATCGTTAATTTGAAATCAGACTTTAAAAATTTATGGAATAATAACTTTAATTATAATGAATAATATTAATGCCAAAAATTTTTAATAAAATAATTATAAAAAAACTTAATGTTTTAATGGTTTCAAAGACAGATTTTATAATTTTGATAATAGTTACTATCTATAGACTAGATTGAATCTGATTGGTCTGTTTTTTTTCACTCGCAATTTATCCTTAAAATGTTATGACGTGGCAATTCTAGAGCGTTCTTTTGTTATTCAAGAAACAAAAATTACATAAAATTTAAAACCAAAATCGGGAAACATGTCCTAATCGGAACTGCGCTAATTATATTTTTTTTAAATTTTGTTCTATTTCGGGCTGTAAAAATTGACTCCTAAAGGTATACTGGAAGGGTTAAATAAAAATTATTTATCAAAGAATATCTTTTTTGAGCTTATTTATGATTCGGAAGGTTTTTTGAAGACAAAAAATCCGATTTTTATTTCTTATTTACAAAACAAAATTGTCACAATTAAAACATATGGTAATATACAAAAACCGGTTTAAGTTAACTTGTTAATTTTTGAAGTTAAAAAATAACATAGTAATTGACCCTCTGAAAACTCTAAAACCCAAAAATAATAGATTTTGTGTAATCTTAGTTATTTTTTAAGTAAATGAGACTTTTATTTCTTTAATTACTCCAACTTTCCTGGGACGACTGAGTTAGTAAAATTTTATAGTAAAAATTATAAATTATAGTAAAAAAAAGGGAACCTTTTGTTGAAGTGGGGATGAACAAAGGTTCATTTTTTGCTTGATCTTTTCTGAAACAAGTCACAGTTCAATGGAAAAGTCGAATCAAATAATTATTGAGATGTCTACAACCTATTACAATAATAAAAATAATATAAAATATAACAAAGAGATAACTGCAACTTAAAACATACTGGTCCGGAATATTCAAAATCAATTGCATCATAAAATAACAAAGAAAAAAAAATCAATCACATACTTTGAGGTGTATTCAAATTTCAATATGCAATTGATCTCAAAAAATAACAAGGGAAAATAAATAGATTTTTTTGTAAACTTTGAAAAATACAATAATTTAAAAATTGGGTTTTACTATTTTTTCTATAATACAAAAAGATAAGACGTAAAGACACTTTTGTTTGTTCCGACTTTAAAAAAAATCTTAAAGAAAATAAGTGTAAAATAACCAAAAATATATAAAATACATTTTCAAAAGCATCAAAAATCGCAAAACCAAAAAAAAATCATAAAAAACGTTTTACAGCCAAACTGAAGACACTCGATTCATACTTTGTCACAACAAGGTTTTGACCTTGGTGTATGAATTTTGGTTCGTGTCACTGACGAGGATCAAAGATATGAATTCATTGTTTGTTCTTCTGTTTTTTATCATTGCCAACCAAAAACAAAGGCCAAAAATTACTTTATTGGAACAATTTCAAATAAATATTATTCTATTTAGTACAAAAAAGTTAGATTTGCATGGCATACGCGTCTGTTTCGTTGGGATGCATTTTTGAGCAGCATACAAGAAACATGTTAAAAAATAAAGGTATTTTTAAAGTAAACACAAAAATACAAAAGACCAAATTCTTCCAAAA
>NW_004440113.1:202157-220571 GCF_000330505.1 Entamoeba invadens IP1
AGATACTCGGGTTAACAAGCCCCATGCACTCACTTATGGAAGTTGAACACACTGTTAACAACATATTATCATGTTTATAATAAGGATAAAAGTTTATTTTACAATAAAAATGGTATAATAACCCCCAATTTATTTTTTTGTCGCTAAAAATGTTGGTGTTCGTTCAAACAGCTCAGTTTGAATGAAACAGTTCAGATTCAATAAAACATAAAAACAACCAAACCATGAAGATAAAATCAATTATAAGCCATCAAATCCCTTGAAAGCTTATTCCGGTATTCAATACGATCACCTTTATTGAATGCTGAGTAGGTCTTGTACCCATTGAGAGCCGCAATATCGATCATGTCGTACAAGACCCGAATGTTCCATCTGTATGTCTTGCGTCTGCAGCTGTAATACCTGACCATCTGATCGGCGGTATCAACCCCACCCATCTTGTGGTTGTAATCAATGATGGGCTGGGGCTTGTGGACAACTTGTTGCTTGCCCCCACTATAGACGGTGGTCTCCACTGCGACAATATCATCCTTGTCGTGGCAAGTGGTAAGCAGCAACACCAACTTTTTCTTTTCGTTGTAGTAGGAGACAAGTTTGCTCTTGCCCTTCGAGAAGAAAATGGTGGTGTCGCTGCTTCTCTTCTTCACATCCTTGGCTTCAGCAGGCACTTCTTTCCTGTTCATCCTCATGGTGCCCAGAAGTTGACAACCAAAGGCAGCAAGGTAGTGCGACAACTTCAACGTACAGAAAAAGTTGTCGCACACCACGGTCGTCTTGAATCTGCGACACAGCATGGGGAGTACCATGTCACGGGTTACTCTGAAACCTTGGTTTTCTTCTCTCCCCCCACATTTACCACAATACATCTGAAGGTTTAACGCCATACCAGTTTCACTGTCAGCAGACATCTAAAAGTTATTTTTAAAACATAACATAAAACATATACAAAACAACAAAAAGTCACTTAAAACATTCAAATATAAAATTCAAACGATAATAGAAACAAGTTGTCATTTTTGCTTCATAACTAAAACACATTATATAAAAATAGAACAAACTCGGAATTTGATCCCGTAGCGGCCAGGTTTTGACTTGATGAACACCTTGGCCCACATCTTGCCTTTGAATGAGCAGAGATGCTTGTCGACCGAAACAAAATTGCTAGGTGTGTAGTATTTCTGGTTAACGAGGTTAGAGATGAACTTGTCCAAGATCACTCAAATTGAAGCGAATCTGTCACTTTCGTTTGGGGTGGGTGCTGGGGTAACTAGATAGTTTTCCTTGAGATCGATCCCCCTCTTCACCCTGACGCTTTTCTTCAGCTGCTTTTTGGAGAGTATTCGGAATTTCTCGTCATCAAATTCCAGACTGTTGAGATACTCTCTGTTTTCGTCTTCTTCTTCATCGTCGCCTTCTTCACTTGCAGCACCTTCGACACAATTGGCATCTTCATCATCTTTGTTTTTGTCATCCGGGGGAGGCTGTGGCACTTCGACTGCTCCTGGAGCATCAACATCGTATGTCTCAATGTTGGCAGTAATGAACTTGAACATGTTCCTCGACATGGCTGTTCTATAAATAGCTTTTCCATCTTCCATGGACCAAAGCTCTTCAATGGGGTTTTTGGTGTCGTGGTGGGCTCCCATGTAAATCAATATCCCTACAAACCTGTAAATGTGTTTGGGCAAAAGCTTATCCTTTATTTTGTGTTTCTTCGCTATTTTTTTGTTTGAAAAAGTCAATATGTTATAGAAAGTTTCTTCGCTCAAAAACAACTGAAAACACTCAACTTCAGTCAAAACTTCCACCGCGGGATCGAACTTGCTTGTTCTTTCTGCACTAACTACCTTCTTCCTTGTCTTTCTCTGGGGTGCGGGTCCTTCAACAAGCCAACCGTAGTCGCTTACGATAGCTTTCTCGGCCATTGGATTTTCCAATTGGATTAAAAAAGTTTCGATAAAATCAATAATCAATAATTATAATTATAATAATTGATTTGAAAAACAGTTCATTGTTTTCCAAAAAGGGAGTAACTTGTACTTATAATTTTAGTAAGGGTAAAATAACCACAATAAAGTTATGCACAATGCAACTTTTGCCATCACTAACAAAATCTATTGTCTGAATTTTTATTGTTTTTCAAAAAATCCATGTTTTCGCTTCTTGCTTTTGACTGAAACAACGGGAGAGTGGAAATATAAAAACACACACAAAGCTCAAAACCCCACATTACCAAGTTTCCTGTCCAAAATATTAAATATAGCACAAAAACTAACCCAAAAAGTCCAGAATTACAAGTTTTGTTGCCCATGGATTTTTAGTTTTAAAAATCACTGTTTTGAGCAAGAAAACCAAGACGACTTGTCATAATTTTATGAACTTATTGCTCGTTTTTTACACTTTTTTGTTGTAATGTCCCGATAAAATGTAACATCATGTCGGTAAATAAACACAATAAAAGAAAAGAAAACCAAATAAAATTATATTTTTAGATGTGTTTTGAAACTGGAATAATCATTTTATACTGCTTGAATTGTTTGTCATATTTTGCTTCAGAAGAGCACCCAGTCTTGTTTATTGAATCCACCAAGGAACCCAAAGTCTGACAAAAAAAAGATGAAACAAATCATGTTCTAGACCTTCATTACACCAGCTATATATGTTACTATCCAAGCCGTCCTTTCATTGTAAACATCAGGTAGAACAACAGTTTGTTTATTACTATTGTTACTGGTGTCTCACACACAGTCCCAATCCATGAAGGTTACTCCACACAAGCCATCCTCAGAATTGATCTCGCTGGTACTGATTTGACCGACTACTTGATGAATATCTTGACTGAAAGAGGCTACCCATTCACCACAAACGCCTAAAGAGAAATCAAGGAAAAGCTCTGCTACATCTCTCTTGAATTTAACGAGGAAATGCAAAAGGCTAGCTTACCACTACTTAAAATGGAACCTCAACTAAAACTTATTTGAAAGAAAAACATGCCAAATTCTCAACAGTTGTTAGGTTGATAGTAATGATTGTGGGGGTGCTGGTTATGTCCGTACAAAGGTAAAATCGTGTGTTCTCGTTGCTAATCAAACTACGGTTCTATTTATTCATTAACTATATTATTTGTTATTTTTCTAGTTGTATTCTAATTGTTTTGATAATAAAACTATCTGAATTTATTTTGAAAATTATAAATTTACTATATTTTTATTATGAAATATAGTATAATATCGTTGATTCAACATCGCAAAACTATTGGTTTTGTACCATCTTATTTTTCAATTGATATTTTCTGTGTAAAAATGGTGTTTTTGTTGATTTCATTACCATCAAGCACACTTGTTTAATTGTTATCAATGCGTTAGTTAAATAATCAGTATAGATTATGGCCAACAACGGGTTCTTTACAAAATAAATCATCGCAATTGATTCTCCATCTATTTTTGGCATGAGTGGAACTTATTTTGTATCTTGATATAGGCTTTGTTGTTTTGTTCTTAATTTGGCCAAAGTGTTTTTTATTGGTTATTTTCTCCCAATTAGTTACATTGAATTGAGCTGTGAGTAACTGACTTTTATTTTAACTTGAATTGTTGATACAGTTAGTTTCATTTTGTTTAATAATTTTTTCAAAATTATAATGTTTTGTTTCAAAATAATGATAAAAATGTACCTTTAATCAACACTGTTTCAAAACAATAATTTATTGTTTCAAAAGAAAAACAATTGTTTCAAATTAATGAATAATTGTTTCATTAAATGATTTATTTTACATTAATTATGACTAATTGTTGAAAAAACTTGTTTTTTTGTTTCAAATTTTTAATTATTTGTTTCAAAACTGTGTTTGAATTCTCAAAACAATAAACACAAAAAATTAAAAACCAGTTAAAGATCTTCCATTGCAAAAACTTTCACAGAAACAATATTAATAAAATTCATTACAATTCGTCTTATTTCAATTGGACTAATTTCATCAAAACACTTTGAGATGTTTTCAATCATATCTGCTATAGTCACATTATTCAATTTTCCAACTCGGACTTTCCATATTCCAAATACGTTTTCTATAGGGTTGCACTCTGGTGAGTAAGGCGCATTGAACAACACTTTGCACCCTCTGTCTTCTGCAAGTTGAACAATGTCATCTTTGTGGACTGAAGCATTGTCCATGACAAATACAATCCTGCTTCCATCCGTTGTGAATGCCTCAATGAGGAATTTAAAAAATTTAATAAATATTTCCCCATTAATAGTTTGGTTAAATAAAGTACAATATTTTGAACCGGTATCACTTATAGCACAGACGCACGATAAATTAAATGTCGACAATGGTTGTTCACGAAAATGTTTTTTCCTCTAACACCCCAATTTCTGGATCTGACATTGCCAACCTTCCAGTGACTCTCGTCGACAAAAACAACTTGATAACCCGAAGAAATAAATTGATCAAGTTCTCTTCTTTTTTGTACTCGTAGTAATTTGTTTTCCTGTGTGTTCGCTCTGGGACCTCTTATTGTGCACTCGGTAAAACTTAAAGGTGGAAGTTCGGCTACTTTCATTATGTCTGGGTCTTTGATATATCGACTTATTGTTGAAATCGACACTACTTTTATATTAGTTCTTATTTCATTCAAAACACTATCTGCCAAATGTTTTTTGGTTTCTCTTAGTGTTTTATTATCTATTGTTAATTTATTGGCTATTTCGGTGAGTAACTCAGGAGAATATTTTGGTTTTCTTCCCACTTTTTGAGTTTGCGTAATATCAATACCACCTTTCAGATACTTCAAATACCGTTTGACCATTTGTTCATTCATTTTGCTTTTTTCTTGATAATATCGCCAATCTTTGATTTCTCCGTGTTCACAGTATTCATTATAAAGTCTGTTTTTCTGGGACTGGGTCGCTTTAACATAGATTCTTTTTTGTTCTGTTTGTTTTGTTGTAATTTGTGTGTCTCCAAATGGTTGTGTTTCAGTGTTCCGCAAACTACTTGATCTTGAAATTTCATCTGTAGTTCTCAATTGTGCAAGTGGTACTTCATCAAGAACTGGTTGTTGATGAGGATCTTCTTGATTCAAAAATGATTGGACATTGTCTCTATGAATAAACTGAAAAGTGTTAACTGCCATTGAAAATATAGATTTAAATGGTGTTTAAATATATACATTTTTTATTTTCCCAGTTAGTTATTGTCAAAATGTGTTTGTTTTCATTGTTTGTTTGTGTTTATTGTTTTGAGAATTCAAACACAGTTTTGAAACAAATAATTAAAAATTTGAAACAAAAAAACAAGTTTTTTCAACAATTAGTCATAATTAATGTAAAATAAATCATTTAATGAAACAATTATTCATTAATTTGAAACAATTGTTTTTCTTTTGAAACAATAAATTATTGTTTTGAAACAGTGTTGATTAAAGGTACATTTTTATCATTATTTTGAAACAAAACATTATAATTTTGAAAAAATTATTAAACAAAATGAAACTAACTGTAGCTTTTTAAAATTATTTTAAAATTATAAATTATAAAACGTTTTTCCCCTTTAATTTTTTATAAATTATTATTAATTTTTGTTTTAAAAGTTTTTAAAAATGAATGTTCATTTATTCCTTTACAACTGTTTAGTTTGAGTTTTGAAATGATCTTAAGAAATATGAATAATACAAAGAATTGAATTTGAGTTGAACTATTCTATTTAAATAACTTTGAATGTACTGGAACTGCTTGAAAAGTCGGACACTACCTTTCATCTTTTTGGAAACTTCGCATATTTTTTTTCAAAATTTATTTTTCAAAAAAAAGAAAAAAGTATTTTTAGTCAGTCGTCTAAGGGTTAATTAAATCTAGACGTTAATAATAAAGTATATATGTAACTGTTTCCATTTAATCGATAGCTCCCATTTTGGATTAAATAATTATATTTTAAAACATCTGGAAAACATCCTAATTTATTTATATTTTGTTATCTATTTATTTTTATTAATTATGACCACCATATTTTAAAGACAATTAATTGTCAAACAGACAAAAAACTATAATAATAAAATATTTTAAACAATTTTGTATTTGTTAAAAAGCTTAACTTTAAGAAGAGAAATCTAAATATTTTATATCAAGATTGGATATTTATAAATAAATCACTTTTTTATGAATAAAAAACAAAAAACAAAAAAAACAAAATGGAAAAATAAGAAACCGAGGAGTCAGATGGTTTTGATAGTGACAACGTTTCAAAGGACAAAGGTTATGTAGAAAATTATCAGGATGAAATCAACAATTTTGGATGACTTTTATACATATACTTTGTTTTCAATTACCATCGTTTTTCATTTGAACATTTTGATACAACCAAGACTTTCTCAAACAGAGCAAACAAATTTAATAAAATATATGGGTTTTGACATTACCATGGAATGTCTAGAAAACAAGTACATCAAAACCATTAGAAGAAAAATCTGAATATTGTCACGACTGCAAATAAAACAACTACTTGTTGCGACATTGGCAACGCAAATCATGTAGTGATTGCAATCGCGTTTGATGTGGTGGATGGTTCAAAATGAATGCTTGAATTTATTGTTATACATTTTGTTTTTTTTGTTTACAAAAAGATCTGGATAAAAAATATCAAGTTTTCCCTTTCCAGCGAAAAAAATCAACAAAAACGAGTGACTTCCTAAGGTTAAAATTGCTTAAGTGGCTGATTAGACCTCCTTTCTTCGTTTTACACAATTAAAATCTACTTATCAAAAAGTCCATTGACTTATTCATCATTAATTTTGGCAATTTTTAAGTGTTCTAAACAAAAGATTAATGGTTAAATAAGACTTTTTCTTCTTGTGAATTCTTGTTTTAAGAATTGCTTTCAAATGAATGCTGAATGGTGACTATTAACTAAATTGGTTGTCATTTCTTCTCAATTTTTTAAATGTTTTAATTTGAAAGTAATTTTTGAGCATCAACTTACAATATAGTGAACATGTTTATCATCTGTTTGTTAATCAATAGTTGCAATGATTTGTGTTTATTATAATCGGTTTTTTCAATTTCATAAATTGAAGAATTATAAACTTTTAAGTTTGTGCTAATTCACAAAGAGTTAAAATAAGTCCGAAGTGTTTAATTTTCAACCACTTGACATACCAACTCAGTTCTTTTTTTGGTCTTCCTCTTTTATTCAGAAAAGTTGCAAATACTTAAGGGATTAATGAGGATTGTTAATTTTTCTGGGGATGGTAAATATCTTACACATAATTTCTTTCAATTTAGATTTTTTTGCCTAAGATCAAAAAGGTATATTTTGAAACAAGTGATTTTCTTTAAAAATGCTATTTATGGATTTTTTGAAAGATGATTCTTAAAGATGATTTTTACAAAAAAAATAATCTATTTCTATTTTTTGATTTACCACTTGACTAACCTTGGTTTATATGAAAACATTTGACAGACATTTAAATTATTGAAAAAGTCGATTTTTTTATCGAAAACACAAAACAAATTAATCTAACAATTTTTAATCTTTTTTTACAAAAAATACAATTTATAATAAACCAATTCATGATATTTCAAACAATAAAAATTGATAGCAAATAACGTATTAATAACGTATACTTCATGCGATGACAATTTATGTATTTGCGCAAATTCAAAAATAGAGGTTTTGGAGATCGATAAAACAACGATTGATAAATAAACAAATTTTTAAAATAAAATCATTTTTGTTTTAAACGGTTTTATTTATTTTTCAAAACATATATACACAAGAAATATATGTTTATATTATTTTTTTATAATACAATATTAATTCTCAATAGAAATGTGTTCAATTTATTAATCAATTTTATATATTATTTGGCGTTTTTGTTGTGTTTTGACGATTTTTGATATAATCAATTAACAAAACTCACTTTATAAAAATTCTTTCATAATTTTATTTATAGAATTTTAAATCAATAATGGCAGTGCTATAAATATCTCTGAGGATGGTAAGTCATGTAACAAACAGTCATTATCAACACAGACTTAAAAACCTAAGAAGTGAAATGACGTGTTCCCATATTCAAAAATAGTAACTTACTCAATATACATTTCAGACAGATGTAAAAGTGTAAACTTTCTATTTCTGTCATCCTCAGAAAATAATTGCCATCCTCAGAACTGTAAATTTGTTTAAAACACAAGTTAATATCAAAATGAAACATTCTTTTTAAAATATACACAATATGATTAACTTTGTTATTATAATAAATTTGAATAATTGCATAAATTACAAAATTATTTATAAATTTGTTATTTTAAAATCACATTTTTAGAAAATCAGTGTTTTCGACTTTTTCAATTTTCATTTCGATTAAAAACAATTATCATTTTAAACATAAATTTCAATTATTTTGTTATTAAGACAGATTCGTAAATAATATCAATAAGTATATAATCATAATATGAACAAGATAAAAACACACTTTGTTATTTCCCATCTCAAGTTGGCGAGATATAATTATTGTTTTTGTTTACTGATTATTGTGGCGATTTTTTTGATTGTATTTATTTTTTTGGCATTTATGACTAATTATTACCATTGTTTAAAATTGAAACTTTGACTCGAAATATACAGTGTAAATTATAACTTGATTTATGAGAGTGGGCCTTATGGGGAACTGAACATTATGAATTTGATTTTTGTATCCTCAGAAAAATATTTATTAATAAGGATAGCTTTAATCCTGAAGATACACCTTATCCTCAAGAAACCCTTTAGTTTGAAAATATATGTTTACACACTCAAAAGGTTTACATGTCTTATATTTTAATTTGTTTTTACAATAAACATGTAAAGTATATCAGTGAATTATTTTATATTAATTTTTATAATACAATCATAAAAAGTAACTGTATTATCATGTTATTATTTTACTATTCAAATACAATTGTGGTGTCATTTTTATAATTGTATTATTTATGTTTGTAGTTAGACATAATAAATTAAAAAAATAATACAAATTGGATAATATTGTTTACATGTTCTTATCGACAGTGAGTTATTGGTAAATTATAGTTTAAATGTAATTACACAATGATAATAGTCACACTTGTTTTAAATATAAAAGATATATTCAATTATCAAAAATGTGTCAAAAACAATTATAATCTTTGGTTAATGTTTACATCAACAATTCCATTTAAACATGATTGTTAATTATTATATTATCATTCTGTGTTTTGTCATATTGATAACCATGTGTGTGATTATCAAAAAATACATTTTTAATATGAAATACACTTGTTTAAATATGAATATTTTTTTTAAAAAATACAATTATTTTTTTGTTTACCAAATAATTTTTTGTAATCACTTTTTTTAACATAAAAAATAATTAATTGATTATTTTTTATATTTATAATTATCTGACACGCATTTCAAACCTTTTTTTACAAGTTCTTAATTATTTTACGTATGTTTTTGACTTCAAATAAATATTGTCAGCCCAAGCATTTTGAAGGATATTCAATGTATATTTGTTGGAAATTTAAAAAAATATATATTATTTACCTTAATATTTAAAAAAATCACAAAATAATATTATCCAGATACCCGAAAAAATAATTGTCAAATCAAAAACAACCTACAGAACAATTCTAATTTATAATTTAATAAATAAAATAAAATTGTTATAGTCACCAGCAGGCGTCTCCATTTTTTGCTTTTCAGTATTTAGAGATTATACTGGTATTTTTTGTTTAATTTTGGCAAAAAATAATAGTAAATGAATAAACCGGTTTTTGGTATCATTTGGTTAAATTAAATCACGGTTGAAAAAAAATTAATTAGGCATGAATGAATTTTGGTAAACAAAACAAAAAAACAAAAATGTTATTAAGATTAAAAAAATAAATATTTTTTGCCATTAAATCTAATTATTTTTAAAAACTACCAAAATATATACACATTTTTTTACAAAAACGATTTAAATATATATTTCGACATTTAAATACAATTGGTATTGGTAAAAACATTTTTTACTTAACCCCAAAATAGTTAAAAAAAACCAATTAATATTATTATAAAAATTTATATCATCAATCTTTATTTCTAGCTCATCACATATCATATTTATATACATGTGTGATTTATATACACATAGTATTTTTATAAATTTTCGTTTTTTTTTCAATTGGAAGCCATATCTATCTGTTTTTAAATGATGTGTTGTGTCAGAATGTCCAAATAATTAAGATAAGTCCCAAGTTAAGTGTTTAAACTAATACTCCTGTTTTTATAGATATTTTAAATTGTAATATAAAAACCAAAATGATAATTTGGGAAAAATCATTTTTTGGACACTCTGGTTGTGTGTTTCTCATTTTTGTTTATTTCAACTTTTGTCATTTTTAAAAACACAAAATTTTCGTTACATTCAATTCATATTCTTATTGTATCATATTTTAGAATTCATTACTTTGAATTGTACTATATATTAAATTTACTAATTCATATTGTTGGATTGATGTTAGAATAATCTTAAATAAGTTTGTATTTAACACAACTCATATAATGAGAATATATAAATGTTGTCATTTTGCATATTATTCGTTTAAATTTTTAAACATTACCACTTTTTTAACAAAATACAATTTTTAAAATTTGTTGATTTCAATATTCACAACATAATTCATGTATTACTAAACAATGATACAGATGTGGGTATGTATTATTGTTTGACAAATTGTGCTTTTTTATCTATTTCAAAATGTTAACTCTTTATTCTTTGTTTCATGTCCAACTGTTTTAATTTATGCGTCGTTCAATTCATATTTTAATGAATAATTTTTTGAGACAAATAGTAGAACTAAATAATAAACAATCTGCTTTTGTATTGTTATAAAATACACAAATAAACTACTCAAATACTTTTGTTTAAAACATGTGTTGTTGTTAAACTTTAATCATATTTTACGAAAAACAAATTATAAATGTATTGTTATCACTGGTGTATTTGGATGAAGGTGTTAATTTTTATAAATATAAAAATTGTGTTATGTTTAGTTAAACGTATCAACTTGTTACATTCAACTCAACAATTTGAATCAAAGAAATACAATTAAAATACATTTACACTAAAACCATTTTGTTCAAACAAATAAGTTTTATGAACACCTAACATAATTGGAATCGAAATAATAACGAAGTTGAAATTGAATAATAAAGATTAAGATAACTATTGCTATTTTCAAATATGTTGTTTTTGTTCGTTTATGTGTTATAATAAGTTATCATTGCAACAATTTGCAGAAAAAACACCTTAAGTTTAAAGTAGTTAATTTAATGTAAACAATATTTTACATTCTAAATTCATTAAAAGTTTAATCTTATAATTTCTCCATTATTTTTAGCTTATTTCAATTTTTTCGCTTTCAAATTCCAAATCTGAAATTTCGATTTCCATATTTTTTAAAGATTTATTGTGAATAAGAAGCATCATCTTTTCAACCGAACTTTCATTCATTCTTGGCCGGAAATACATTTTTAAACGGCTAAAAGCCGATTCACATCAAGTAGAAGAAAAGTTCATTGAAAGACATAAAAATAAAACTTCTTGTAAAAGTGGATATTCCGAAGTTATAAACATTCTATAATCATAAATCGAGATGTTTTTGATCTTCATCCTTTTTATCCAATATCGACTGCCTAATAGTTTTAATATCATTGTTTTCTTTAAAAAGATTTACTTCACCTTCGAACCTTTTCATCCAATTCTGCTCTCCATATTTGTCTGTTATGAAATCGTCAAATACGTTCCAGCAGTAGAGGTCAGTATCAACCATAAATTCATTTCGCAGTGCTAAACTTTTTTCCTCAACTTTACGACGTTTGAACTCATTTTGTGTGAAAATGTGTTTGCAAATTACTGTTCCACATATCGACCCAAACCTCAATTTTAAATTTATAAAAATGCATTCGAATATTGACTTCAACTTTTTGAAATTTTCTTCTGTGTAACCTGGAGCATTTTCAGTGAATAGGTGAAATGAGAGAGACAGAAAAGAAGAAAATACACGCCTTTCAAGTTCTTCATTCATTTTAATCAAATCGTCATTCAATTCTCTGATTTTGAACAGTTCTCTTGGAAGAAAACGCTTTTTGTATTGTAAACGCGTCAGTGTTTGTTTGAACAGACACAACACGTCGCGAATTACCCCTACAATAAAAATGAAATCCGATGACTCTAAAATCTGTAAACACTCATCAATTGAGTATCCTGGTATGTATTCGATACATTCATCGTCAATATGTTTCTGCATCTTTTTGGTATTATTACTTAGGTCCTCTTTTTCTTTTACAATGATTTTTTTCTTTTTTTCTAAATCCTTTTTAAGTTTTTGTTCTTGTTTCTGTTGAAGGTATTTTATAATTTCCACTCTCAATTTATACACCGAAGCTAAAGATGCCCATGTTGATACCCACCGAGTTGCACAATAACCTTTGACTCCCTCTGAACTATATTTTAAAAAATCCTCTTTATTTTCAAGTTTATTCACGATAGAAAGACAAAATTTGATCGATTTGGAAACTGCCCAATGTTCGCACGTATTTTTGATAATAATATTTAATTTGTGGCAACTGCAGTGAACTCTGTTATATTTGACACCAAGAGTTTTCATATTAACAAAAACACCCGCGAACCCATTCACACCCACTACATTTGCACCACCATCAGTTGTTACGTTTCTAATTTTTTGTATTTCTATTCCAATTTTTTCGAGTCTTTTTATAACTTCTTCGAATATATTTTGACCGGTTGACTTTTTTTCAAGTATAAATGCTGAAACCAAATATTCAAAAACTTCAAAATAAGCGGTAACAAACCTCATAATCACCAAATAGTACTTTTTCTTGGAAACTTTGCTTTCATCGAGCTGTAACCCAATATAAACAGACTTTTTTGAAAGTGCGGCCCGATTATTGTTAATGTTTTCAGTTGTTGTTTGGTTTCTTTTCAGAGTAGAATAACTTGAGTGTAGATGGTTGTCAAAAAGTTCTCCATTTTTGTTGCTCAAATCTCTAAACTTTTTGCATAACTCGATAATTTCGTTTCCTTTTGTTAGGGGAATATGATTTTCGCTCATTATTGTTGTCATTTGCGTTGTAAATTTTTTACAATCTTTGACAATTTCCTTCAATTTTTCTTTTTTTATTAACACATTCAAGACTGTCTTTTTATTATAAGAGTCTCTACCTTTTTCATAAGCCACTGAAATTCTTGAGAGAGTTTCTTTGTTGATTGTTGAATGATATTCTTCAAAATGCGAAGATGCAAAGTTGTTTGTAATCACTTTATTACAAATTAAACAGGTAAAAATTGTGTAACCTTTAAGTACAAGAAACCTTTCTTTAGTCCATTTTTCTTCTTTTACTGGGAATTGTACAAGGTGCTTTTGAACGAAACATAAATTTGTTTGAATTTATTAAATTTTAAATTGATACATTGATTTTAAACAATTCAGTATTTGGTTAATTTTGGTTAAAATATTTATTTTTTTTTCAAAAAAAACACAAAAATTACAATTGCCGATTTTATTTTAGTTTCGAAAATTTTAACAATAAATCATCAAAATTATTAATTTTTTAAATTTTTGTTTTTATGTTCATTTTTGAAGAATTTGAAGAAAAAATAACTTATAATAACTTATTTTATTATTTGATATAATTATGTTTTTAAAAACAAAAAAATACTATTAAAAAATGGTTTTGGATATATATTAAAATGGTAAATAATTGATAACGTGAGTATTTTCGAGTAAAAAATGGAGACGCCTGGTCACCCGCTTAAAGCAATAAAAACAAGACAAATGGTCTAAAAAACTATAATTTATTTTTTATACTATAATTGTAAAAAAAACAGTAAAAATAACACAAATAACATTAAAAAAGAAAAAACAAAAAAATCACATTGAATCAATTTTTTTCAAAGCTTTTTAATTGGTTTAAAAGACGACGTCAATCTTAAAACGGGGGCATTTTCCTTATCTTCTTTTAATTTTTTAATGCTCTTTTTTCTTCCCTTTCTTTTTTAATTCAATTTGGAAAAGGAGTAATCCTGTTGTTCTTTTCTTTTGAGGCAACGGAAATCGCTTTGGAATAAATTGTTGAAAAAATTCTCTGTATTGGGGTGTTTCTTTAAATTTACAATGTTCAATAAATACACGGCAATTTGGGGTGTTTTGTCAATCCAGTTGATTACAACAGCTTGTTAAAAGCAATAATATAAAAAATAGGTGTTGTAACCACAAAAAATCCATTAACATGATCAACTCTTTAAGTCTGTTTCCGAGTTCAATATTGTGAAAATGTTTTTTCTTTCCAAAACAAATTACCATCCATTTCTTCCTTCTCGACTTCTTCTTGAAAAAGCAAATTTACAAAACTGTTTTTCACTTTAAAAGTAGACATTCTTCTTTTAAGCCTACCAAATATCCCCAAATCAACAACTTAAAGGAAACGAGAAGCATACTGAGTTAAGCCTACAAAGGTTATGTTATTTTCAGCGAGCAACACAATGAATCTGATACATCCAAAGAATCGGTTGAATTGTCGAAAACTATCGCAATAGCAGGTTTGGTCTTTTTGGTATTGTCCAAATAAATGCACGTGTACGGCATTTTCCATTAAAAATGATTTTCAGTTAACCTTTAATCTATTTTTGACAATGTATTATAATTAAGTAAAATTTTAGTTTATTTTGAAATACTTGCAATACAAAGAAATAAATGTCAAATTGAAACACTATATAAAATCATAATTTCAAAAAACAATAATATGGTTTCTTTAGACCGTTTGTCGGAAATTTATACCTTTTAGCGGGTGACTATAAATCAATAAAAACAAATCAATACAACCAAAAATTAAAAAAAATTAAAAATTTACCACAGTCAATAAACGAAGTTTCAACAATACCACATAGATTTTTCAATGATTATTTCCATTATAAATCATTTAATATTTATTAAATGATTTATAAAATATGTACACGCTACATATATATAAACAGCATATATATATATGCTGCTGTTTGTTTTTTCATCGGATATTGTTTGAATATATCCCTTACTGTAATGGTATCAAGCTTTGTTACTCTTGTTCATAAATTGCAACCATTTCCTTGATATCACGAGACACTATAACACGTTGGTTGAATAAATTATTTGATTTTATAATTGCAAAGACTGTGTCAGAAGACTTAAAACGAGTCAACTTGGATAGTAACCAAGTAATCGAAAATTAAAAAAAGTTTTCCAATTATAATAAATCCCATATTGTACATCATTCAACTTTTATGAAATAGGTTTCAATAATTAAGCAGACAATAAAAATAAAAATTGGTAAATTCCTGGTAATATCTCATCCGAAACAATTAATGTTGGTTTTGCAAGATAAAAAAGTCGTTGTACTATGCTTACATGTATTTAATACAATGAAAAAAATCGCTTTTCTAATATTTTTTTTTTCAAAATACATTTATAAGTGTAGAATTGTTAATAAAATACCCATATGTTACATTCTCTTCGTCAGAAACTGGGTTTATTAATAAATCCATTTTAAAAACTGGCTTGTTGAATATTTTATACCTAATGTTCACGTTATTAAAACCATCAATAGTATTCCTCATAATACATATACCTTTTATTAATGGACCAATTCTCCGGCCATGTCAACAATGAAATTTATAATATTCTGGATGTTAATTATATTAAAAAATGTTGCTATATTAGCCATAGTTCACGTTGTGTTCAACCTTTGGACTTTGCGTTTTTCAGAGCATAAAAACAATTTCAACTTCTTGTGATATATTTCAAACAAAAATACTATTTTGTTATGAAAAACAACAACTTGTTTCTTAGCATAGTTGTTTTAAAACCAGTCCGAAACCGTATAACATTTAACTCGAATATTCGTTGATTAAAGCATCATAAGCAACGTATTTCATAGTTGAATAAATATTAAAATCCAGTCAGACGGCGAGTGATGCTATACATGGATTAAATGATCGAGTTGCAACAAAAGAATGTACATTCAAAAGCATTGAAAAACATTTGACCTATTTTGAACACAATGCCACACCATATTATATCTAAGCGTCATTTCATCGGTGAGGTTTGGTTATACATTTTTTGAATAAAGTGGGGATATTTATTGATATAATGAGTGCTTCTTTGGTTGAAGGCTATAAATATTTTATTTTGAATGTACTCGATGATGAGAGTGTTAAAAAACTAAATGCACCCGTAAATGAAGTGTGTAGGATGTCTATATATTCTTTTTCAAGTGTATTCAATGATACATTTTTCTTGTTTCTAATCAAACAACATTTGATACATTTAGGAAACAAAGGTATTGATGCACAAGCTGTAACTGCAACTTTAGATTTTTTTTAAAATATAATTGAATAAAAATAACACGTGTATTTCCAATAAAAGACATACCACCACCTGAAATAACAACAGGAAACATAAAGAAATGTAAAAATAAAGTGGAGTCGGCTTTTATTAAGCACAAACCCACCAAAGAAAAATCAAAAACAAGTCACTTAAAACGTATAAAAATATGAGAAAAAACAAAGATAGATACAAAGAACTGAGAAAAATAAAACAATTGAAAATGAAACAAACACCACAACAATTTGCCAATAAAGGTTTCATAGCTTTTTCTAAATAAAAAATGAAATTTTTAAGCTTCTTTTTTTTAATTTAATAGTAATATTTATAGTAAATTATAGTTTGCTATTTTTTGTCTTGATTTTTTAAGGGTTTTTTTGTCATATTTTAATAGTTTTTAACAATTATTTTTATAGTTTGCTGTTTTTTTTTTCTGTGTTGGTCGGTTTTTCAGGCATCTGTAAACGGATTTAATCAACTTTTTTCTGATATAAAAATATTTTTATTAAAAACATCAGATGATTTTTTTCAAAAAATACTATATCTAATAATATAATTTTAATAATTTATTTTTCTTCTCCTGAACATATAAAAAATCAGATAATTATTAAATAAAATAACCCGATTTATTAAATGAATCAACGTCTATGTTATATTTATTGTATTTATAATGACATAAATAAATGTCTATCTCTTCTGTTTTTAAATGAGAACATTCTTTTGTAAAAAAATCCATCTCATTTTCTATAAAATGTATTAAAAAAGACAAAAAACAAATGCATTTTTCTTTGGTTATCTTATAAATATATTATTTTATAATTAAATTTATATTACAAATTATTAGTAACGAACGTTCATTTCCTGTATTGTATTTATTAAATTAATATTAAACTATTTAAGAAACGATTTGGCTTTTTTCACAACAACAAAAATTTTTAATTTGAAAATAGTATAATTACTATTTTGTGTAAATTATCACAAAACACATTAAAAGACTGACTTGTTCTCTCGACTAAACTTTACTGATCATACATTTTTCCTTAAAATAGAGCACTTAATATAAACCATAATTGTTGTCTCTGACATTTTTCAAATATTAATATATTTGTAATTATTATTTGATTAATCGATACTATAATATACTATATATATATATTATTTAAGTAAATAGGCATTCCCAAACTCGATTTTAATATTAGTATAAAGGAATACAAAAAAAAGCATAATATCCAAAATAAATCCGATTAAATTTTACCAATAACCAATCGTTTTATTTCATTTTAAAAAGTGTATAATTTGAGAACAGACGATCTTCAAATTTCATAATGCCCCCAAGCTCCATTGAGTTACTGACATACCCAGTCACAACCGAAAAGTCCTCCATCGAGTTTGGAGATACAGAAAATATTGAAGTTATCAAAGCAGATATAAAACCAACGTTTACAGTTAAAGTCAAACACATGGTAGAAAGCTCCAAAAGGTTTTCTAATTTTTTACCAGCTGTTGTTGACACCATTCATTTTTTCAGGGAATGTTTTTTAACGATGTATAAGAAGCCATCAAATGGATTCAAGGCCATTTTCACGCACCCTTTACTGTTCTCGATAGTGTTTATGGTCAGTGGTGGATTGTTGAATGGGTTGATGATTCCACTTGCCCAAGAATTTCAGCGTCAGTGGCAAAGACAGCATGCCAACATTGTGCTCCACCAATTTGTTTTGGATGATGTTCTATTTGGGATCTTCCCATTTGTGGATTTGGTTGCGTTTGCTGACAAGTACCTTGGTTTCTTTGTTGTGATGTCTGCTGTCAGATTCTTCATGACACCAGGGCGTCTTGTTGTTCTTCGTCGTTTTACTTTTCTAATGGGTGTGAACTTCTTCCTGCGATCAGTCTGTTTGTATTTCACATTGCTGAGTGACCCATCACAGAACATTTCTGATGTTGATGGAAATCCACTTCTTGAGACGTTCC